>NW_010333445.1:12179-14601 GCF_000700745.2 Antrostomus carolinensis | reverse complement strand
CATTCTCTTCCCAGCCTGTGTTTGTGCTTGGAAACAGTCTACCTCCAGTACTAAATTGTATTATCTTAGGAAAAGGCAAGTGAAAGATCAGTTCCTTTATCTTGCTTCCAGGTAAGGATAATTAAGAGCAAAACTTGAGAAAAACTCAGTTCATATAAATGCTCCAGAAACCCTACTTACAAGGAAATCTTTGTCCTACTGGCTATTGGAACCAGAGTGGTATATTGGATAGACAACCAGTCTGGCAGCTGGAATACCTGGTCTCTGTTTCCCAGTTCTGGCTTTGACGTAGATGACTGACCTGCAAAGAGAAAATAAATGGGATCTATGCCCTTTCTTGCAGCTTGTAGTTCTGGTTTTGTCTTTTAATAATCCTTTGGAGCTGTGTGAGGATTTGCTGAAAGGCATCTTTTAAGATCTTTTGTGGTTTTGTTGAGTTTGATCTGTACTGGAAAGCTCTATGACTGATTTAAGAAGCTAGAGGGGGAGGTGTAAGAATCAGAAAATGAAAGTGGAGCTATTGGGCATATAGATTTTGAGAAAGAGTGTGTTTTTAAAATTGTTACTTGTTTGTGTGTAACCTGAGTGACGAGCGTATTGAATGTACCAAGTCTTTGGTGCCTTCATCTCTTAGTTGGGAAAGCTGCTGTCTTTTTCTGAAATGTTCTTTAATATCGGTGAGACTCAAGTAGGTGATTCTGAGAGGCTGTGGTGAGGGACAAAGCAGAAAAGCTGCTAAATCTCAAGTGTTGTACAATTAAGATGGTCAGTAGCTTCCACAGATGCTATAAGAAATACCATCAGTAATCAGAAATACTGAGAAAAATACTGTGACTAAACATCAATGCTGCTGAAATTGAGGGAACAGGTTTTTTTATTGTGTGTCACAAGTAAGCTGAATTGTTCCGAGCAGGTTTCAATTTTGCAGTTGCTGCTTTTGGAAAGCTGGCATCTGTGTGATACAGCTTGTCCAGAACAACTAATACCTAGGAATTTTTCATGACTTCATTTTCAAGCCGACTTTCCCCACCCTCCTTCAACTATAAAAATATTAAGAGAGGAAGATCAGGCACTAGAAGCTCGTGTCACTATATTGATTCAGCTTTAGTTTCCCTTGGTCCAACACACAGGTGTTATGAATAATGTAGTAATCTATTACTTAAAGTTTAATGCAGATTTAATAGGGGTTGAACGTCAGCAGGTACAGTGCAAGGGGTGGAAGGCTGCTTTGTTCCACGCTAAATGAAAAAGATTCAAAGCAAATACTGTTGGGCATGTGGCATACCTTGTAGTTTATATAAATATACTACTTGCACATGCCTTGGTTGTATTTTTTTGTGTATTCATTTCAATATATGGCAATGGACATTCCAAACTCTTGGGATCACAAAGCACCTGGATGACTCATTACTGAAATCTAGGGATCTAATACAGTGGAATATCAAGATACTGCTGTCTCTTCAGTGGCTTTTTCTTTTTTTCTTTTCTCTTCTTGCTTGCTACAAGTATTATTTCCTTAAACAAAGGGAACACATCCCTTTCCTCAATTGTTAGCTTTGCAGAACTTGAGCCTTAAAATAATCCCGGAAGCCTATTGTTATATAAATATACTCATCCTCCAGCTTGACACTGTATGTGCTTGGCATAGCTACCTGCTGAATTCTCTTTTAAATTTATACTTCAGTGGCTTTGAATGAGAAACCCGATGTTACTTTTATAGACCACTTAATAGTTCTGACCGTGGCAGCTCTCTGAACTCGGAGAGCAAAGCAAACGTGCCGATTGCTGTATAATGACAGTGTCACAGTGACTGTTGAAAGCAGACAGTGCAGTGTAAAGCAGTGTTTTATGGTTGGAACTCAATTTCTTTAGCTCTTAATGATTTTTGTTTAATCTTGTTACTGCCAGGTATGCTTATATCTGCCAAATTCAATTCCATGGGAACAGCCTCAGCGTATGTGGAAGCTTTTGAAAATATTTTTAAGTTGCTTGATCAGAAATAAAAATGTGTGTGAATCCAGCAATGGATTTGAATGGTTAAAATTAAATTCCAGTGTCAACTACTCAGTAGTTTAACAGGCACTGAGATGTTCAGTTGTCAGATTTCCCAGTTAAATGGGCAACAGTTGGCTAGAGCAGATGTTTAAAAAAAACCCCAACAAAACAAAACAAACCACACAACAACAACAACAAAAATCAAAAAGCCACCACCCTGTGAAATGTTAAATGCATGGGAGATAATCTTGATGGAAAGTGGGAACTGGTTTCTGAGCGTTGTCTTGTACACATAAAAGCACCTTTGGGGAAATTTATTAATCATGTGTATAACTGAATGTGAAGTTAGAGTTTTTCTGTGTCCTCTGTAGGACGTGAGTTTGTTGTGACACTGACTTTTTAAGTGATGCTTTTGCTGCCAGGAATG
>NW_010333445.1:11831-12157 GCF_000700745.2 Antrostomus carolinensis | reverse complement strand
CTTGAAGTTGCTGATGACTGAGGAGGTGATGTGGCAGGCTACAGCCTGGGATCTGCTGGGAGCTGCCTTTATTCACCTTCTGCACACAACATGAACCACCCAGCCAACCTGCTGCTGGCTTCACCCTTGCTCTCTGGGAAAGCATGGGCATCCTTCTTGGCTCCCATGAGACTCCCTTACTAACACCCAACCCCAGCCCAACTTTTTCCAGGTGCATGTGAGCCAGAGGAGGCCACAGAATTGGTGAAAGGTTTAGAGGGGAAGCCATGTGAGGAGAGGCTGAGGTTGCTTGGTTTGTTCAGCCTGGAGAAGGAGAGGCTGAGAGG
>NW_010333445.1:2195-11470 GCF_000700745.2 Antrostomus carolinensis | reverse complement strand
CGAGTAGATGTTACAGGAGCTGTGTAGGTGGTTTTGGTACAAACACTGAAGTCCACAGGTTGTGTTTTAAAAGTGAGGAGGATGAAGAGTGAATCCATGTAGTCCCCTGGGAGTACTCAAATACAGTCTATGGTCTGATGTGCTGCTGGTGCCTCCTCCCATGTTAACGGAGCAATAGTGTACCAAGAGAGGAGAGTGGAGGCCAAGGAGAGAACTGATAGTGTAACATCTTCGGCACCTATCCAAAACTGAAGATTTAATTAAACTTTGGAATAGATATTGTATGTTTCCAGTGCTCAGTTTGTTCAGATCAATCAGATTTGATTCTGGTAGCTATCCTAGCCATTGCTGCTTATTAAAGAGCTTGGCTGGTTCTTGGTGAGTAACATAAAGCAGGTTGCTGTCGATAGTTTTGCTCGTCTCCTAATTCATTTTCCCTCAGACATGTAGCTGTTTCTTGGAAAAGGCAAAAGATGTGCTAGCAGGAAATGGCTGCAGTTAATGAAAATAGACAGTACCTGGTGCTGATTAATCCTTAATCCAAAGAGGGGATCTTCCTTCTTGGATTTGTTTGTCAACTGAATTAGCAAATGACTGTTCCTTTGTCCTGAGGCTGCCTCTGACTCACTTTGATTCACAGGTGATGACCCCAAGTAACAGGGTTTCCTGTAAGGTTGTGCTCACCAGTTCTCGCATGTGTTCAAAGAGAAAATGGGCTTTCTGTCTTGCCTTCCATCCTCCTCACTTGTGCTCTGTCTTGCTTGGGCTTAATTTTTATTATTTGGCACTCCTGTACATGAGGTTTCAGTTGGGATTTGTTGGCTAATGCCATCCCAGCTCCTTACAAGTGTAGCATCATATACCTGAGATACCTGAGAATGGGACAGGGCACTTAGCAAACACTGAAACTTTTGATGGCAACCAGCCTGCTCTGCTTGGGTTCATGTGCTTGAAGACTGAATGTAAATACTTAAGCCTTTATTTGAAAGGCATTTAATGCTTCGAAGTACAGCAAAGCTCTTCTGCAACTCTTTTCATTTCCTTTGAAGGCTGAGCAGCTGATGTTAAACTTGGGGCTGCTGTATGGGACTGTTGCCATAGCTCTTAGCCTGCATTCAAACATAGAATCATGGAATGTTGTGAGTTGAAAGGGACACACAAGGAGTCCAACTCCTGTCCCCGTACAGGACAATCCCAAGATTCAGACCATGTGTCTGAGGGCACATGTTGGCCAAATGCTTCTGGAATCTTGTCAGGCTTGGTGCCATGACCACCTCCCTGGGGAGCCTGTGCCACTGCTCCACCACCCTCTGCCTCAAGAACCTTGGCCAACCTCACTCTCTCCTGGCACATCTTCCTGCCATTTCCTCTGCTCCTGGTGTTGGTGGCCAGAGAGGAGAGATCAGCGCCTGCCCCTCGTCTTCCCCTTGGGAGGAAGTTCTAGACCGTGATGAGATCTCCTCTCAGTCTCCTCTTCTCCAGGCTGAACAAACAAAGAGACTTCAGCCTCTCCTCACACAGCTTCCCCTCTAAACCCTTCCCCAATGTTGTGGTCTCCTCTGGACACTCTCCAGGAGCTTTAGGTCCTTTTTATCCTGTGGTGCCCAAAACTGCCCCCAGTACTGGAGGTGAGGCTGCACCAGTGCAGAGCAGAGCGGGACGATCACCTCCCTGGACCGGCTCGCAGTGCAGTGCCTGATGCACCCCAGGACATGGTTGGCCCTCTTGGCTGCCAGGACTCCCTGTTGGCTCACGTTCAACTTGCCATCGACCAGAACCCCCAGGTCCCAACAATTACGTTGAAGTGCAAATGTTATTTTGGGCTGAAGTCATGCTGGAAATACTTCAAAATGTCTTGTTTATTTGGAATCACAAGGGGAAGGCCATCTTGCAGATCTCTAATCTTGTTTTGTTCTCTGCTTTACATCTGGTTTCTTTGCATTCAGCAAACCTGTGTTCAACTGGTGCTGAAGCATTTAATGAATCTGGGCATCCTTGTAGTCTACAACCCAGGAGGCACTGATGCTGCTGGTGATACTGGGTTTTGTGCCTTTTGGGAAGCTGCGTTATTGAGTTGTTTTTCCCCAACTTCAGTTGTTGGATGGATCCAACAGGCTATGTTCCCATGTTGAATTAGACCCCATTAAATAGGTCTGTCTTATTGAATAAGTATTGACTAGTTCATTAATTATTTTAATGACAGACGGACTTGTTTAAAATTACTCCACAATTTTGCTTTTTCATTATTCCATAGATGATGCAGTTGTTTGAATTCTTGCACAAAATGCTTTGTTTTTATTCATTTGTTAAATGTTTTTCTATGTTCTGGTCGATTTGTTTTCAATATGCATTAAACAAAAAGGGCTTTTTTCCTGGCCTGTGCTCCCCCTTCCTCTGCTCTCCCCATTTCCAATGAATAGTTGAAAGACTGTCTGCAACTGCTTTGACAGATTTCCATGTACTACTTTGGAAGACAAAATGATATATATATTTTGCTCTGTGGTGATAAATACCTAGCAAAGGATGGGTAGAATATTTGGTATTAAAACGATTTTTATAGTCCCAACAGAAGATGACTGCTCTGTCACCAGAGTCCTCTGTGACTGTCCTAACTGTTCAGATCATCTGTGTGTCCAAGCTGCATCTAGGCAGGTGTAAATATCATCTTGTCTAGAGCAGGCTCCTGCCTTTAGGTTCCTCCCTGCCCGTCTCTGCTTTGAGGAGCTTCGTTGCAGCCATCTCCAGACATTGACGCATAGCTAAATTCCCCAAGCTTTACCAAGAGTTTCTTGCCTTGGGAGCAACCTGAGCTATATGGCACATCTTGAAAGGCAAGTGCCAGAAAAGGTAAGGAACATGCTTTGCACAAATGCTGGTTTTATTATTAGGCTGTATTAACTGTGCTTATAAGGTTGCTTCAAATCTTTCATGAATGCCCTTGCCAATCCAAATTAACTGATGCTCTCCTCAGCCCGATGCAGCTACTTGTGTATGCCCCTACCAAAGATTTGGATGGTCTACGTCTGACAGCATAACTACACTGCTGTAGTACTGGTTCGTCAAACCAGTCTCCTCCAAAAATAACAATCTTGCATGAAAAGTATTTAAATGAAACCAGCAGCAGATACAAAATCGAGCACTGAGACAAGGCAGAGGTAGACTAACAGGTCTGGGCAGAGCAGTCAACATGGACAGCATGTGTCTCTCCTGAAATCAGTTGTAGCACTCGACTTGCTCTTCCTCTTGATGTTTAGTTTTGTTTCCTCAGCCTGTGTTTTAGTCTTTTGTGAAGTTTTTCTGGGAAGGCAGCTGAATACCAAGAATACAAAAGCACTGTCTCCAGTTTAGCAGTGCTCTACAGTTTTTGCTGATCCTGTTTGAAATCTCCAGACAATTGATCTGGCAAACCTGCTGCTAAATGGATGATGTAATTCCCAGTGAATGCTGTGATCATAAATATTAACCTACATCACAGAAATTATTTGAAAACTAGTGTGTATTCCTCAAGCTGTCAGTTGTCTTTCGGCACCCTTGTTGTGCTCTTTCATCTTTAAATGCTTGTGCTGAAGCTCAGATAAACTTACCTGTCAGCAGTTATGAGGATGTCTCTTCTCATCTCCAGCTGCTCCTTAATCACAGCTGTACCTGGCAGTTTAAAAGCTGTTTACAAAGGAGATAAGGCAAGTAGCTATGTTGTAGCTGCTATTTCTCTAAATGATTTTTTCTCATACTCCAGTGATATTCAGCACGAGATTGTGGTTGTGCTTTGTGAGGATGTCAGCTTGCTCAAAGCCAAAGCATGAGCTCTCTGTTCATAACCCCTAAGGACTAACGTTATGGGCAGGTCTATTGAAGCAGAAGGACAGCTCTGTTCTTAAATCGCTGCTAGCTCCAAAGCATCACCTACCAGTCAGGCATCAGATCTGTTAGCAAGGTGGTAACGTCATTGAGCTGAGGCTGGATTCTTTAAGTGCATTGACTTGCTCTGGTTTTAGAGTAACGGTTGTGCAGGTAAATTGCATACAGTATCCTGAGATACTTAATTACAAATATTATAATCACAAAACTTCAAGTGGTGCATGAAAGTACAGTGATTTCATGCCCACCCCCCTCGAGATTTTCCCAAAGCATTCTGTTGAGAAAGGTTTAATAATGAATAGACAGCTCCCTTGTCAAATTTACTTGAATAAATTTGACAGAATAGATAGAAGGCAATATTTTAGCTCTTATTTACACAGCTGAAGCAGCAAGTATGAAAGTTAGCTAATTTCTGTGTGTAGGAGGAAGTATGTTGTGTACTCAGCTTCACAACTCATATGCACCACTGTTTGCACACACAATGGCCCAGCCAAAAGTCAAGGTGGTGGCAGCAGTCATTATTTGTATTTCTCCAATGTAAAGCAGTGTCTTACTTAGGAAACTTTATTCTGAGCCTCCTTCCCCCATGCAATGAGTATTGATTTGGGTCTGGACTACTAGTTAGCAAAACTTTAGCTCTTAGATGAATGATTTCTGGGGTTGTCATCTTAAACTTCCAGGCAAACCAAATGCGGATCACTTGAGTTGCTGTTGCTGCTTGTTAATTCAAGAGCTCTGGTGTTAATTGTCTTACGATGACATGATACCTACCTGCAGTGCTGTGAATTGAGCCGTCTTAAATCAGTGTAGTGTGGGTGCTGTGTAGTTTGATGTGGTGTACAGTTGTATCACCAAAATCAGGAATTACCTTCTTCACACCAGTGCAGTCTAAAGAAGCAGACAGTCTTTATTGCGGCGCCGGATGCATGGGGGATCGTTCCACCTGTCGTGCATCCCGACTCATCTCTCCACAAAAGCTTTATACTATCAAAACATGCATGTTCATTACTTTTCCAAGAAATTATGAACATATTCATTACATTTCCAGGAACACATTAATATATGTAAATGTCCTTTTTGCATGTGAACTGAAGTCTTCTCCAGTCCTCTGGTGGTCATCGAAACTTTTCTCACTGTGCCCTTTAGTTGTATTTTTCTTCTGCGCATGCTCAGTTCATCTCTTGGCCTGTTTACAACACTTCTGCCTCCACAGAATAAACTGGTTTATTCTGACATCACTGCCTTATCTACCCCATTGCAAAGATTTGGCATCTCAAGTCTCCTCGTTATCTGGTTTAGCTTGCTTGTCTTTTACTACAAACTTGACTAGGCCTAGCAGATATGTAACTATCTTTTAACTTCACATTGTTTAAGCAGAAGGCTGTGTTCTTTTGGAATGGTATCAGTTGTCCTAAAAATGATGTTTCGTGAGAAGTGCCTCCCAGTACCACTGCTGGCCTGGGACAGAGCTGTCAGCCTGTTGCTCCTGTAACATTCTGCACCGCATGTGTCAGGGTTTCAGGTAAGGAAAGGGAGCTTTTCTCTGCAGTTTCTAGCACAATGGTCAGTTTTCTGCCAATCTGTCTTCCTCTGGAGGGGAAAAACAAGCATGGTATAGTTTTACTAGATTTTCAGTCATCTCCTTGAGTCTGCAATGGCAGCAGGGAGGCCTGAGGACTGAGATGAAAATGTGAGTTGAGCTGAGCTTGGAACAGAAAGAGTGCACAGGAGGAGTTCACGGTAACAGAGAGTTTCAAGGGGAAGTGGAAGGGGAGTGAGGAAGTAGGAACACCCTGCCATCCATGACTTTTCTGTCTGTAACTTTGAAGAACCATTGCATGTCATTTAATACCCAACTTGGCAAACTGTCTTATGACTCTTTTTTCCTGTCCCTCACCCCCTTGATTTGATCTTGATGAGAAGTGGGCATTGGAGGAAGATGATGCTGACAGCCAAAATCATACTCTTCAGAAAGAGGCAGCATGAGCGCTTGTACCAAAAGATGCACGTTAAGCATCAGTGAAACAGCCAAGACCTTTCAGGATGGTAATCACTTGGTGAACAGTTGGACAAGGTTACTTGGGTATTGCAAGATATGATACCTTGTTGTAAAGAGATCTACCCTTCAAAATCTCGTGCCAGTGGGATGTCTCTCTGTTTCGGAGTGCCTACTGGGTGGGCAGGAGGGTGTCCTGGTACAGTGTGAAAACAGGATTGAGGAATGATCTTGAAAAGGAATGGCTTGCTGGAAAAAGAAGGGAGGAGAGCGTCCACCAACCTGAATGCTTGAGGAGAAGCCTCCAGCAAAGGAGTGCTGTTTCACAGACCACATTAATTTAAGTTGAATTTTACAAGCGAGACCTCTTCTGAATCCTGAAATTCCAGGTGATGATCCAAAGAAAATCTGTTCCTGGACATGTCGATTCTCTTTCTTCTCAAGGTGGGCTCACTTGAGTGAAAGTCCAGTTATCACAACCAAAATTAATCCATCCTTGCTGTCTATTCTAGCAAGCATCCAAAATGGTGCAGTAGGAGTACTGCAGTACTCCAGCCAGTATCTGCTTCTCTGTCATAATTTGACCTGGAGTGAAAATGGATGCTTAAAGCAAATCTGTATTGTCATCCTGTGTTGGGAGGAGTTTGAGGTGCTGAAAATTGGGGGGGGGGAGGGGGAAATAAAAATCTGTGTACTGGGCAGGAATTTCCAGATACAGTTCTGCCCCTTGGTGTACTGTGATTATGAATGGCACAAAAAGTGTTGGGTACTCTATTTCCACATGAAAAGAGGAAATGGTGTGTGTTGAGCATAGATGAGATAAGGAATCTGGTATGTGGTACAAAGTCAATGAAGCTGTAAAGCAGCAATTGGTTACTAATAAAAAAGCAAGAGGTGTTTATGTGTGTCTCAGTAGATGCTGGTACTGCATCAGGAAATAAGTATGGGTGACAAAGTCTGTATATATGTGTGTAGGTGTGTATATGTATATATTTTTTACTTTTATTTATTTTTCTTTTTACAAAGCACAAGCACCTTAAGATGCACATTGTATTTGTTTTATATAGAGCCTGTGGGCTCTGAATTCAGGCCTGCCAGCTCTGAATGCGACATCCATGCTTCCTTCTACCCCCTACCACCTTTGTCCTTGCTCTTTTGGCTTCAGCACCTACAAAGCCCTGCTGCTTTTGTTCCTTCTCTTCCAGGGCTGGCTGGAGCTGCCAGCAGATGTGTCACACGTCTGCGAGCCTGCGCAGTGGTGCAGGATAGGGGTCAAGGGTATATGTGAGGAGAGTGGGGATGCTAATCATAGAAT
The DNA here is from genome assembly GCF_000700745.2 of Antrostomus carolinensis. Lineage (NCBI taxonomy): Eukaryota > Metazoa > Chordata > Aves > Caprimulgiformes > Caprimulgidae > Antrostomus > Antrostomus carolinensis. The sequence continues at coordinate 4,301 of NW_010333445.1, read as the reverse complement.
CATGAAATGTATTGGGTTGGAAGGGGCCTTAAAAGGTCATCTAGTCCAACCCCCCTGCAGTGAGCAGGGACATCTTCACTAGAGCAGGTTACTTAGAGCCCCATCCAGCCTGACCTTGAATATCTCCAGGGATGGGGCCTCCACCACCTCTCTGGGCAACCTGTTCCAATGATCTACCACCCTCATACTGAAGAACTTCTTCCTAATATCCAACCTAAATCTGCCCTTTTCTTGTTTAAAACCATCTCCCCTTGTCCTGTCACTCCCTGCCCTTGTCAAAAGTCCCTCCCCAGCCTTCCTGGAATCTCTTCAGATACTGGAATGAATTAATGTTATTAGTGAAGGGGTAGAGAACAAAACAACAAGCACCTGTAAAAAAAAATAAAAAAAAAAATTCTCCATGATTCCCTGTGTGTTGAATGCCAGCTGGTCCTCCATCTCCAAAAAGAAAAAGGTTCAGCAAAGATGATGAAGGTAATCAAAGGCATGGAGCAGCTGTTGTATAAAAGGAGGTAAATAAACTTTGACTCTTCAGGGCAGAGAAGAAATGACTGTGAGCGGAGGAAGCGAGAAGAGGAATGGTAGGCAAAACGTGAGCACAGGATGACTGTACCCAGGCTCTCCTCAATAAAAAAAAAAATAGCGTCAAATAAAACAAGGAAGTAACAAGCTTAAAACAAGGGATAGTTTTTCTTTCAATAACGTTTTTCTTTTGGTGGTGTACAGTTATGCCATGGTATTTGCTGCTGCAGAAGGGCAGTGCATCTGGGGAAAGGTCTGGAGCACAAGTGTGATGAGTTCACGGCTGAGGGAACTGGGGTTGTTGAGCCTGGAGAAAAGGAGGCTGAGGGGAGACCTTCTTGCTCTCTCCAACTCCCTGGTGGTTGAGTCCTCGTCCCTGGAGGGATTTAAAAGATGGGGAGATCAGGTGCTCAGAGATCTGGTTTAGTAGTGGAAAGGTATGGTTGGACTTGATGATCTCAGAGGTATTTTCCAACCAAACAGTTCTATGATTCTATTTTGCTGAAAGGTTAGAGGTTCAAAGGGAGCTTGATAAAGCCTAGCTATGGCTGTTAAAGACAGTATCTCCTGGCTCAGGGAACGGTTATTAAAGCAATGTTTGGAAGAAGGTAACACCATCTGTGTTGAACTTGTTGCAGAAATGTGAAACATCATTTTGTAAGAAGGTAATAAATAATGCTGAGCTGTTTCCAAATGCCGTGTCATATAGATGGGTGCTAACACAGAGGCTACACGTTGGAGTAGCAGATTAAACGTGGGATTTCTTGGCTTCTCTATTATTTCATATTTTTGGGAGCTAATGAGAAACAGGCACAATAGTAGTAACTGATTCAGGTGAGAAAAAGCTGGTGTTTAAGAGTAGATGATAGCAACAGTTGTCCTGGATGATTTGCTGGGTTACTTGACTGAAGTTTTGTAATCTGGAGATAATAGGAGAGTGCTGATAGCTGGGTAGGTTGGAGTGGCAGCTTGCCAGCCGGTGCCTGGGGTAATGAGCGGGTTACCAGGATGCACTGGAGACAGACAGGCTTCAGTTTTTGAGCTTCAGTATTTCCCTGCAAGCTTGACTTTCAGCATGACGTAATATTTGGGTACAGCTGAAACTCCAGGATTGCACCATGGAAGTCACTGGTGCGGTTTGGAAGGTGAGGTTTCTTACACTGTATGTCAGTTTTTACTACAGAGAGATGGTTTGCTTGGCTGGTGTATGAAAGGAACAAATTTCCCTGGAGATTTTGGTGCTTGGCAGCATGTGGGTGTTAGGAGGCTTCGGGAGGTGGAGGAGGATGGAGGTGGAATAATGTCCTTTGAATCAGAGCTGTTTTGACACGCTAGAAAGAAATTGGCAGCTGTAAAAGGGGCGGGGGGAGGGGAAATATCAAGCATTGAGCCAGTCTGTAATTTTGTGTAGAGAAGAAAGACCCAGAGCAGGAGATGTTTAAAAATTTATACTGGATGGTGTGGGGTGAAAATCAAAGTATAGGTTTGCACGTGGAGCGGTCAGCTCACGCGCTGCACACAGCAGCTTTGCGGTGCCACTGAACAGTGATACCTTGAAAATTAAGAGAGAGTCTTGGTTCAGCA
>NW_010333445.1:0-2184 GCF_000700745.2 Antrostomus carolinensis | reverse complement strand
CATCCCAAGGTGTGGATTTAGTGACCTGCTTGGTAACTTTGAGAGTAAATTCAAAGTGATCTCTCTCTTTCTGATGGCTCTTGAACTCTGCTCACGTCTGTTGCTGTGAAGTGGTTGCTTTTGTATTTATGAGCAAGGTGGAAACTACTGACCTGCTTTGCTGCCTTGGAAAGGCAAGTGATAATTCTTACTGAAGATGGCAAGGGCATATTTCTGAAAGTCCTTGGACTAAATTTACTGTAAGGAAATGAAAATGTGTAGATGACAACTGTTGGAAGGGAAAACATGTATTTATGGCACAGTGGCAATAGATTTTTAGACAGATAGTTTGGTTTATAAATATTGTTTGCCTATATTTCTGTAGCCATAAGTAGTTAGCAAATTGGATTTAAAAGCCTAAACTTTGGTATAATCTAGAGACCCTTTTAGATTTTTTTTTTTCTGTCCCATCTGCTGAGTTCTTCACTCATGACTGAGATGTCACGTGGTGCCAAGGGAGCCAAGAGAAGTGACGCATCTTGGTATCCCATGGTAACTCTCCCTTTCCTTCGTTTTTAGCTTGTTTGCTTTGCTACCAGCTAGAATAACCTGACTGTGGGATTAGATTTGCTTTGCTCACAAACAGGTGAAGGTTAGGATGCACTGTTTTCAATCTCTTAAAACTATTTGCATGTGGTAACATAAACTGGCCTTTAAAAAAAAACCAAAACAAAACAAAACAGGCCAACAAAACACACACAAACAGCCCTCACTCCGAAACAAACCCAACAGCCTCACCAAACCCAGACAACTCAAAGCTCCCCACCCAAACTTCTCAACATGCAGGAAGCATCACTTGGGGCTTTTACTCTTTGTTTGCTGTTAGGAATATTGAAGCTCATCTAGAGACTTTTTGCAAACCACAAGTAGATATCCTGCAAGCATCTGTTAGGATTTGTGAAGTAAAATTCTCACCTAAGCTAAATTTGCAATTCAGGTCTTACAGTTCACACAGGCTTTGCTGCTGCAAACTTCTTAGGTGATGCTTTCCTTTTTTTCTTTCTCTTTTTTTTTTTCTCCCCTACATTAGTTGGTTTTTTTTTTTTAACCTTTTGTTGTTTTATGCAGTTTCTGGCTGCATCTTAATTAGAAATATCTGACATATCTCCTGAGACGAGCTCTCGGGAGAGCATATCTTTGCATTGAGATATGCTAATATTCTTTAGAAACCAAATTATTTTTTTAAAATATGTCACTTAAACCCGTTTTCTCTTCTGTGCCTAAATACCCACTGCTAACTTTATTGTATTAAAGCGGTAGTGGTATGATTTGGTCAGCCTGAAGCTCAGGGCTGCAAATACAGTAGCTCCTCACCTGATTTAAACAGTGGGTATAGTCTTTGCCATTGTACGTGAGAGCCCTTGAACCTCTTCTTACACGCTGTTTCCAGAGTCTTCTGGGCTCGTTTTTAAGTGTCTGAAAGCATAGCTGGTAAAATCCTGCTAAAGCAATGTAAATCTGGTTAAACTTTGCCCTACCAGTTCAATTTTTGCTTTAGGGAAGGGAACAGCTTTCAGAAACCTGATTTATTCTTGCAGAAGAAAAAAGAAAATAAAAAAAGGCTGGTTTTGCATGCATGTAGTTCACGTGCTGGAGGAGACTGTGGTTAAGTTTCGCAGTGTGGCAGGATTTGCATTTGCTGTTGCCACAGCTGTGAGTGAGCTTAGAGCAGTTCAGTTCCCTTAGCGAAGGGACAGAGCGAGAGTTTTCAGAGTTAAGGTACCAGTGCACAGAGATGACTCATTTTGGTGTGTCCAACTGCTTTTTTGAATCTGTTTTTGAATGAGAGGATGTGACTGCGGGTGTTTCTGTGCAGGGAGATGTCGACTTGAACAATTTTTGCCTTCCTGGATTTGGGGTGAATGATCTGTGTGATGTTTGCTCTTAGACTGCTGAGCCATCAGCTGATAGACAACATCCATACAGGCACCCGGATATTTGGAAGTATTGCAAGACTTCTCGGGCGCACGTGGGCTCTGTCGTCTCCGTAGCTGTGCCAGAGCGGGGTATGTTGCTTTGCACCAACAGGTATTTTGTACAAAGCACCGTTCTTACTGTAACGGGGCTCAATTGCTTTCTGTTGGGATTTTTAGTTAGATGCAGTCTGGTGTGCTGCAAGTGTAGGGTCCTGCACATGGGGAGGAA
>NW_010333444.1:40629-44788 GCF_000700745.2 Antrostomus carolinensis | reverse complement strand
GTGGGGAGAGACCGTCTGATCCAGCACCCCTCCTCCAGCAGGGAAAGATGCTTGTGACAAAGTCTCTTGTCTTTGGCAAGAGACTTTCGACTTCAAACCCATGCTCAGTCCTTCCAAACCCATGCTCGGTCCTTCCAAACCCATGCTCGGTCCTTCAGACCCATGCTCGGTCCTTCCAAACCCATGCTCGGTCCTTCAGACCCATGCCTGGTCCTTCCAGACCAATGCTCAGTCCTTCCAAACCCATGCTCGGTCCTTCAGACCCATGCCTGGTCCTTCCAGACCCATGCTCAGTCCTTCCAAACCCATTCCTGATCCTTCCAGACCCATGCTCAGTCCTTCCAAACCCATGCCTGGTCCTTCCAGACCCATGCTTTTTTGCTCCCTAATGCAGTTATAAACGTGACATCATACAGCCCTATCCTGCTAGCCACAGGGATGTGTTTTGGGAACTGTGGTGGTTGAGGATTTAGTGGATAGTGAAAGAAATTTACTTCAAAGAGTTAATATAATAGGGAGTGCAGCCAAGAACTTAAGGGATACACACCGTTTAAACATGCAGGGACAGGATGTTACTACATAAGATCTCTCCCATTGACCAGCCCAGTAACACCCCCCAAAAAAGTAAAATCCTTAGTTGCCCAAATGCAAAACAAAGACAAGAGGGATGCTGCTCTGTAGCCACCTTCAGGGTTCCCTATGCGTTTATACATCCATCACTGTGAAACATGGATAATATTTTATAGAAATACTTAAAAAATCCTGCTGTAGACAATTGCATCTTTATTCTCAGCAGTTGTCGCTACATAAATACTATACTGAAAAAAAAACCCCAAAATCAATAAAACATAACTACATGGGTATTCATGTGTCACCTGTGACTCGAAGCTCTGTCATCACATCAAGATGTCATTTCACACAGAATCACAGCATTGCCTAGACTGGAAAAGACCTTTAAGATCATCGAGTCCAATCATTAACCCAACACTTACAGGTCCACCACTAAACCATGTCCCTCAGCACTATGTCTACACGACTCTTCAGTCCCTCCAGGGATGGGGACTCCACCACTGCCCTGGGCAACCCAATGCTTGAGAACCCTTTCAGGAAATAAATTCTTCCTCAGATCCAATCTATTTTTTGGGCACACTTTGGTAGGATTGTGCAGGTCAGGGGCATTGCAGCCCAAGAAAAGTGGTGGAAAGGTCAAAGGCGGAGAACAGGGTAAAGCCAACAGGCAGAAAAGCCACATATCAAACAGTTGATGGATGAACTCTGAAATGGTGGATAGATGAGTGATGGGGGACTGTTACGTCGAGGCAGTGGCTGCCAGTACAAGCACACTGAAGGGACGATTTCAAACCTCCAGCTGCAATCGAATGCCGGCTGTTGCCAAAGAGGTGGTTGCACATCCTCCACACTACCCTCAACAGTACAGCTGTGACCCTTTCCTTAAACAACCCCGACACTTGTCTGACCCAACACCAAACTCGTTCAGAGAACAAACCCCACAGAAAGCTGGGGGGTGACAGCCCACTCTCAGTGAGGTCAGACCAGCACACATGGAGATGGGGAACAGGACCACCTGGCCCTGCAGTGGCTTGTATTTGGATTGCCACATCTTCAAAAAACGGTTCTTCTGTTCCCACAGAAGCCAATGACACACTTGAAAGCCAACAGAAACCAAGCCATCAGTTTAACTGCCTAAGCAGCTGGAAAAGTCTTGCCTTGAAACAGCCACGTCATTCCTACATGGGAACGCGCCCAGGGGCAGCACTGATGGAGAAGCACAGCCCAGGAGAGCTGAGGCAGGACAGGCTCCCCAGCATCTGCAGCTGGGGGACAGTTTAGCGTCAACTTCCACGGCAGTGCTGTGTCAAATGACTGTCGAGGAGGCAGGGTGCTAGCAAGAGGTTTGCTGAGTAATCTTATCCTGGGGTTGTAAGAGGAAAGCAAGTGGCATGGACTGCTGAGGCCAGGCCACTTCTGCTCTGTCTGAATTGGGAGCACTGGTGAGCTACACATCGACCCATGTTAGGGGAGGCTCAGGGTGAGCCAGCCACCACTGGTTTCTGCGTACCTGAGTCTACCATGTGGAACCATGCCAGCAGTGCAGTAGGGAGCCAACACATGCTTCAACCTGGACTGTTTGGGATTAGGACCTTGGCTTCACCACCGTGACACCCTCCACCAGCCTCTTGGACTTAGCAGTATGCCTGGCCCTGCCTCAGCTCATAGCGGAACAGGGGGACACCAGGGAGACACTGCTTTTCCTTTTGAACCACTCCTGAACCTCTTCCTCCCTGAGGCTCCACAGAGTCTGGGGTGTGTATCATGTCATCTGTGGCCACAAAGACATCAGAGCGACCTCTCTGTAAGGCCAGGAAGGAAAGCCACTCGACTTAAGGTACAGCACTTCTCCCCTCCCTTCACCCTCAGTACTGCTGAAAAACGTAGCACTGAGCTTTATCACAGAGACTGGCTTTGATAGCTCATTGGCAAAACTCTCCAGAACGTAATTTACTTTATTCTCGTGCAAAATATGACTGAGGTCCAAAAGGCAGCAATCACAGCTTGCCATAATAAACACATTCTGCCCCCAAAATGAAATAATTCCTTGTCAGCAACTCTGGCAAGTAGTTTCTTTTTATGGGACAAAAGGATAATCAATACATAATATCCCTGATAACTGCAGGGATCTGTGTTGTGCTAAGAGGTACGTGGTAAATGGAGGGCCTTGAGGTCAATATGCTGGAAGTCTGGGCTGGTCAATTCAGTTCCCCATAACTTGGTTTCTCCATCTGTAAAATGTAAATAACGATATTTCTGATCTTTGCAAAGAGCCCTGAAAAGTACTGTGCCTGGGCAATTCACGTGAAATTGTTATATTAGACAACACAGATGGAATATGTGTAGATATATATATAACTTAGTCATCTACATGTATATATATAACTTGGTCATCTGACATTTTTTTCAATGGGAAGAGTCACACATTCCCATTCTTCTGAATGGAAGTGTGATTCTCTGTTTTATTTTCAAGTTTCATGATTCCCTTCAGGATGCCTCCTTCAGCCTGCAGTGCTTTCCCTTATTAGCATTCCATTGCATGCAGCTTTTTACAGCAAAAGAGCAAAAAGTAGAGTGGGAGAGTGTAACATACCAAGATTAAAAAGCAGTGGGAGGAAATCCACTTCTCTCTCAAACATTTACCATGATGTATCTCCTTTTCCTCCCCATAGGTCTAGAGGGGGAATCCTCTATTGCCAGATTTGCCTCTCTTACCCATTATCCCAAAAACTGATTGTTTTAGTTCTTCAGCTGTTGTTTAAAGAACTACCACATAATGCATTTATGGGGGCAGGTATTCAGCAAACCTAAATCATCATGAAGTGTTTATTCATTTACTCTCCTCAAGATCTTATTCCTTGTGTTTAGTATCTGCACTGGTTTTAATATTTAGAAAGTCTGTTTTAAAAAGCAAGCTATCCTGAGATGATTGGACTGAATAAATGAACTCAGAAAATAAGAGCAAAAAACTCTTGCTGAATCTCATAGCTTTCAGTATCCCTGAAAAGACATCACTTTAGCATGGCCTGTAATCCCAGAAATCCAGGGATTTTTCTATTTCTTTATGATAAGAGGATGATAAATTGAGTAATCTCCACTTTTTGACTTTGCACACAAAAGTATTTGGCAATGCCAAGTCTGCAGCAGCAGCAGGGATTGTCTTCTAGGCAATTGCCTGAAAACTAACAAATAGCCAAACCGATACTGAAACTGAACCTTCTTAAAAAAAATATAAAAAATGACAAAAATTCTGGTTTGACAGTACGTTGAGCTTACTATGTTAAAAATAAGTAAGTAAATACTCTCTACTTCTTATCTTCCCATCTCACATTCTGTAAACCCTGAGCTCTCATTCAGCCATGTCAACTATCCATGATCTGTCAGGAGCTGATAAGACTTGGGCTGGGTTTCCCTGAAGCCGTGTCACAGCTTAGTTCTCAGAGGTGGCAAGAAGGGAGATAAAAAAGATGATTGGTCAGAAATGGCCTGTGGAATGGTTTTCCTCTGAAATAGCATGATTTGACAGAAAGGAACTGTTTCACCAGAAATAAATAACGAAACCTTAACATTCATAAATAGCACTGCTTGT
>NW_010333444.1:31984-40596 GCF_000700745.2 Antrostomus carolinensis | reverse complement strand
AAGAGCTTGCAGGACTCACTGCCCTTTCTTTTAATATTTCTACTTGGTAATAAACATTGCTAAAGCATTTCAAAGTCTGTTTTCTGGATAGAAAAGATAGCACCCTGATTTACTGCCATGTATCCACAGAGCAGAATTCATTCATCATTTGATAAATTCACTGTCTTAAGGCTAAATTTGTCTTATTATACCACTGCGAATCTGCAGTAACTTCATCAAAATCAATGATGTTGCAGCAAGCTTTAAGTCCTGAAACTTAAAGGGAGGGATTTACCTCTGTGGTTTACTTCAAGAAAAACCAGCTTTCAAGAAGCTGCTCTCAACAGGCAGAGTACCTGGAAGATCATCATCTCCGTCTGCCTCCTATTCCCTTTCCATTAATGGAGAATATCAACAGAATATGGAGTACGCCAGGATGAAAGGGCTGAGCCAGCAGATGAGGCCGAAGTGGCACAAAGGAAGGCTTTGCAGAAGGCAGCTCTCAAAAAAAAACCCCAAAACAAGCTGACAATTCAAGACAGGAGGAACAACACTAGAGAATGGCTGAGAAAGGCCTATAGGGTAATTTAGATGTAGGTTAGCTGCCACGGCAACTGTGTACCAAATTACTGCACGTCTGTGGCTCTAAACCTGCCAGCAGCTACTTTTGTTTGTATGTAGTTCAAGCTTTAAAAAAAAAATGAATCCACCTTAAAACTCATGATGGATTGCAGATGAAGTGCAGATACTGGGACTGATGTGGAGTACTTGGTTTAAACATTTAGAAAATAGAGATAGCAAAAAAAATAGGCCTTGAAAATTCTGATTTCACTAAGTGGTTAAAAAATTCATAATTTCTTTTAACATTTATAGCAGTCAGTTCTAACCCTTAATTTATACTGCTTTGACTTACACATATTTACCAGGTCAACCTAACACTTTTACCTCCAATGCATATATAAGAAAGAAATTGGTCCTAGCAGCAGCTCTGTTTATTTTTAACTGTGAGAAACTGCCATGTTGTAAAAAGAGTAAGACATTTTCTCTTAATCCAGGATTCTTTGGAAATATGGTAAAATATTAGAACCCTAAAGAACAGAAACAAGGCTATCCAAAAGCATGCTGCAAGGCACATGAATATTGTTAGTTACTAAGAATAGTCCATTGCTGAGTGTGAGTGAAAATACCCGAATGCGTTCCTTGATAAGCTAGGTATGTATTCGTGTCTCTGGGCACATGTCAAAGCGTCCTCAGTGGAAAAATAATGTTATAACCTCTGCTTCCAGTTCACATACATGTAATCCTAGGGGAACGTAGCCTTCACAAAACCCCTCTGCAGGAAGCCAATAGACCATAATCATAGAATCATAGAATGGTTTGGGTTGGAAGGGACCTTAAAGATCATCCAGTTCCAACCCCCCTGCCATCAGCAGGGACACCTTCCACTAGACCAGGTTGCTCAAAGCCTCATCCAGCCTGGCCTTAAACACTTCCAGGGAGGGGGCATCCACAGCTTCTCTGGGCAACCTTTCCAGTGTGTGACCACTCTCACAATGAAGAACTTTTTCCTAATATCTAATCTAAACCTCCCCTCTTTCAGTTTAAACCCATTTCCCCTTGTTTTGTCATTAACTGCCCTTATGAAAAGTCCCTCCCCAGCTTTCTTGTAGGCCCCCTTCAGAATATCCATGAGACTTCTCTTATACAGTCCATGAAAACTCTTCAGAGTAGAAAGAGGTCAGTTTTGAAGTTCCCACTGAAACTTGGTGAACATCATTGAGATGTTCAGCCATCAGCTGAGAACCGTTCCAGCTGAAGTCAGGAGGAATCTTTGAATCAGCCACAGAAGCAGCTGTGGTCAGTGCCAGGAGGAAGTTCCCCATCCCTCTGCTATCACATGATGCTCAGTGTAGACTGTGGTATTCAGTAATCACACCCTGCCTCCAGCCAGAACACTGGAGAGAGATCTTTATTTTGATGACATTTTCCCAATAGTTTCTGCTTAATGGGATATGTCTTAAGATTTCCTGTGTTTAGAAAATTGAAAACAGTTAAAGCTACAGTTCTCTATTTCATATTTTGTTTTCTCGGCCAAAGTCTAAGACAGTTGCCCTTAAATACCACTTATGAAAAACACAATCCAGGTACTTACATTTCCAATATATTCACCACATTTTCCAAGAACATTCAGTTACTTCTGAGGCCCTTGGACTGTTGCTTGTACTGGTGGCTCGCTCTTGATACAACAATATTATAATCCAGAGTTATTCGGTTTTCCTTGCAGAGTTTTCACTTGGTTTGGTTATTTTGGCCTCTTGCAGTTACCTGACTCTTAACAGAGTCCCTCTAAAGTTGTCTCCAAGCTACCTGGTTATCTAGAAAGTCTGGCAGTGTGTCTCCAGTGCATCTGGGATTGTGTGTGTCCAGGACACTTAAGTGGGCTGTTTGTGAGCGGTCTGTGGGGCAGCTGAGAACAGGAGGTGAGTGGGAAGCAGAGCACAGAGCACGCTTACATGCCTCTTTGGGTGTACAGGTGTAAACCACTAAGATGTTCTCAGGTTAAGCAGCAGAGTGCCCCTTGCTTGCCTGCCTGCCTTCTGCGAGTTATAATAAAAAATGTGTTTTCTCTCAAAGTATATGGCCACCAGAGACACCCTGGATCAGTACAATCACAACTACTCTCAGCAACTGTTTAGTACCTTTGGGGATGTGAATCACGGCAAGCTCAGGAAGCAGCACCAGTGCCAGGACTTCAGATTCTACTGTTTGCCTCTGTATCATCTCCCTGTACTTCTGCAAATCCCCGTTCTTCTAACATCATTTCTGAGCATTGTGTCTGCTGAGCAAAGTATCAATTGCTAATAAACTATTCCACTGTTGTAGCTCAGATAAGTACAGATGAACAGCTGATGTTGACGTGTAAACCTGTACTCCACTGCACATGGTGTAAATTCAGGGTCATTAAACTAAAGACATTTCCAGATGTTGTAATATCCCATACGCCTTGTCTGGCATAACAGGCACAGTCATCAGTAAAGTTACGTCACAGAAGGTACAAATCGCTCGTCTGGGATGGGTCCCAGTTGCTTTCAGGTTGAGAGCTCATTGATCTTCTTTCAACTGGTGTCTTTTTCCAAGGGAAGGACTACTGGAACTGCTGATACTGTCTTCCTTGTATACACTCTGTTCACTAAGCTGATGTTTGTCTCTTTCTGCACCTACTGGACACCTTGCAGCTGCAGGATGTATTGCTCACATCTGTCTCTGGGCCCTTCAAGTGTTTCTGTGATGTTTGTGTTGTGGTATTTTGGAGTCACGGTCATCCCCTGTGCTAAAGCACCAGCAACACCTAGCAAGCTTCTAACCTGTTGAGGGTTAATTCAGGGTCTCTTTGTGGTGTCTTCTGAGGCTTTTCTGTTTGTTCTGATCCTTTGGTCCTTGATCACTTGCACAACTGGAGACGTTGGTTCTCAGGTTGTATACCTCTCTATGGTTTCACTTTCCTTTGTGACTCCAGGTTAGATCTACTCTCAAAACAATTCATTTTACATAAGGAGCAGCTGTTCTAGGTCATAGCAAAGATCCATATAGCTCCACATCTCTCAACAGCAGCCAGTAGTGGACACCTATGAGGAACAGGGTGAGTACAGAGTGTTCCTTCCCCTTGTATATCTTCTAGTTTCTGGCAACCAGCGGGTCAGGTTTGTGAGCCAAGGGCACACCCAGTCCCTGGTCTGAATGTTAAGCAGGTGTTTTTACGTTAACATTTACAGTGACTCCAAGATCTCTTTCTCAAGTGACAACTGCTCATTCAGAACTGTTTGCATTTATTAGGGCTGTATTTTTGCCATATGCACTGTTTTGTATTTGTCACCATTGTATTTTCCCTGCCATTTTACTACCCGGTCAGTTGATAATGTTAGATCCTTGTGCTACTTTCAGAGGCAGCTTTTGTTTTTGACTATTGGAAACAACTTTGTATCATCAGCCACCTTGGCTATCCACCATCTCCTCCAGGCCATTTGTGAATGTGTTGGACAATGCAGGACCTGGCACGGTCTCCTTCCCCTGCCTTCCTCTTGCAACTTCCTTTAATTGTGAAAAATGATCAGTAGCTCCCACCTTTGCTTTTCATCCTCTAACCAGTTACTAATCCAGAAAAGGACCTTCCTTCAAACCAAGGCTTCTTAATTAGCCTTTTGGGGTTTGGGGAATCCTGTGAAAATATTTCTGAAATGCAATATTTCTGCAAATGGTGGGGGAAATTGGAATGGGAAGAAGGGTGGGGAGCAAGGAGATGTATTTGTCTCCGAGACCAGAAAGTTTTTAGTTTTCCTTATGTCTAAGTTTTCCCCTTAACCTGAGAAAATTGTGTCATCTGCCAGAGCACTACTTGTGAAGAAGCAGCGTATTTCCACTGAAATCCATCTGGCAATACTGATGACACAGGCTGAATGTTCTTCTTACCAATAGACTTACTAACTTTTGTTTCATTAACTGATGTCTTTGAACCTGGCTCTGTAAGCACAAATACTCATCTCTTCATTTTGAACAACTGTACTTTGTTCAGAAAGAGCCAAACCCACCTGGAGGGAATGCAGTAATCAAACTCTAGTTAGACTTGGGTAGGGTTAATGCAAATTTACACTGAAGTCCACGAAGGCACAGTCAGGGTTTGTATTTTTACTGCCTAACAGGAACCGCTTATGCTGCCAGTGAAGTCAGTGAAGTTTTGTCATTGATTTCAGTAGCAATAGGAACACCATTTGTCATAAAAGATTCACTTGACCTAAGCCTTTAGTAAATACAGAAGTAAGATATATCAGGAAATTTCACAGTGTCTTTTTTAACCTGATTATTATTTCACCTGCTTTGATGGTTACTTTATTTGTCATCTGGCAGAAAATGAAACTCATTTTATACTCTTTTAATATCTGAATAGAGCTATAACGCATGTGGATGGACTTGTATTGAGGAGTGGTGCCAACACTCCTGAGTAATTTTAATATATTATATAGTTGATAATATCTGACCAAATATTCTAGAATAAGTCAGTATAGAAATGAAGGCAGATTTCCTGTGTGGTTTACAATATCATACTAAAATACAAAAGAAACCTGACTGGGTTTCAGTTATGAAATAATAGATACCGAGCCATTTTCAGGTTTGCTCCATATTGCCAAAGTGTTTAAGCAGGTGTGTTTCACAAAGTTTGTGAAACAAAAGCTCAGCTGAAAGCAAATCAACATTAGGAAGCAAAACCAGTCCTGAGTGATAGTGCTTAAAAACTGAGAAACAAGAGTGGTTTTAAACAGCAACTGAAAAGGTGCTTTGATGTTTTTTAAAGCACCCTAAAAACATGCTATACTCTAAAAACACGTTACAGTTTTCTGCAGTTATGTACAAGACTTTGCATCTTATACTAGTGGTACTTCTGTAGTTTGGATTATACCCATCAAACATTAACTTTTTATTGGTAATATGAGCATGTCAGCAGTTTTTGAAGATTAGGAAAACATGTTGATGAACCTAACTGCTAAAAACCATTATTTTTTTTTTTCCCCAGAGCATTATCTTATGTATACAAATGGGGGAAAATGGCAACAAACCTAAAAGCCCCAGTATCTTCCCGTGACCAGAAATCATCCTGTCAGTTTGTAGCAACAGGCAAACCCTTTTGCAGCAAATGCAAGAGTAGGCCAAATACTGCTTGCTGAATTCAAGTGGTATCTGTAATCAGTATCTTAACTCAACCTCAGCTGAGAAAGCTTCACCCTTCCCTGGCACTGTGAACTGAACGCACAACGACAAGCAGCCTCCCTCTGAAACACAACAAGGCTCGGCAGTAGCACAGGCAGAAGTGTTTGGGTCACAGACTGCTATCAGAGGCAAAGGTGGACAACATGGCCTGAGGGGAAATTAAGAAAATCTTAAGAATTCTGGCTGGTTTTACCTAAGTCCCTAAAAGCCTCGAATTTATTTGAATTCACTGAAGGCAAATCACTTCATGCCTTAAAGTGTACAGAAGCCTTTTGACAGCAGGGTTTGTATTGTGTAGCTTTCTGACATGACTTAGGAAGATAACATGAACAATGGAGGGTTATTAACATGAATAATTTTCCATGCAAATTGGAAGTACCACAGAACAATAGGATGGCTGTGGCTTAATGGCACCAGGTTGTCTGCAGGGCTGAACATAAAATATCACAGTAGGAAAGAAATAACAAAGACAAAAGCTACTAGAACAAAACTGATTTAAAAAATGAGCTGAGGCAGCTGGATCACAAGATCCTTTTGCTGGAAATGGTTCCAGAGATTCAGTGGCCAGAAAATATGCCTGAAAAGCCAGAGCTGAAAAACAACTGCAGATTTGCTAGACCTGAAGAACTTAATGAACCCATTGCGTGAATCTAAACACCTTCACCAGATTCACCTTCATCCCACATCTTGGAGTCAGCAGGATTATGACAGATGTATTTGCAAAGGGCTGGCATCTATATTAATCAAATACGTTGGCCTCTTCAATACAGGAAACAGGGAAGCAACATAGAGAGATGAGCAAATTAACATTTCCACACATCACATTGTGTATTGCCTTTTCTGAAAGAAGAGCCTTCAGTAGAAAGGGTGTAGGAAAAAGGAGGAGGGCTAGTGGAAGTTGTAGGTATTGGGGTACATGTCCCCTGGGGTAGGTAGTTGCCTCTGTGACTTTCCCAAGGCATCCTTCTGCTATGTGTGTTGCAGCGACTCAGAGCTGAGCAGCAGAGCTGGTGCTAACCCAGGTGGCAACAGCTTATGCTGGCTGAAATACCAATCCAAAGAAGCTCAAGGGAAAAAAAGTTCACACAGCGAACAAAGAGATTGCAACTGTTCTACTGGCTCTTTTGTCCTCTCCTTGCTGAAACCTCCTCCACTTTATACATAACTGGCACCCACAGGAGTGATCATATACAAGTATTTCCATTTGATATTTTGGGGGACAGTCTACGTAGCAGCAGGATGCTCTCTGAAACACACAGACTTCTTTTGGTTTATTCACTCCAACAGTGGAGATTATTTTAGAACACAAGTGACAGGAAATTAAGTTTTCTGCAGTTTGTCAGGAAACAGAACAAGGCAAAGCCCTGACTCTCGAGGAACAGGAGCTCTGACATCCTGTCCATGCTACACATTCAATGCCTCTCTGCCCCTAAAAGAAATTCGAAATAGACCTTTCATAAAAGAGGTTAATTTTGCTGAGTCAAATCAAACTACTGTATGTTTCTGTCTTCAAAAACTCCCAACATAGTTTATGTTCTATTGGAAACCAAAACATGAGAGTCAGCCAGCTCCAGTCCATCAAGTGCAACACTGACTGAAATCAATAGAGCTGTATCCCTTGCCCCTAAATCTGAAAATTTTCTGACAAGTTGCTGGCAGAGAAGAGGTCACTCATCTGTTTCTAGTACTGTGGATGGATGGAAGGAAGGAAGGAGTGATTCCCTCAGAATGAGATTGCTGTATGTCAACATTTGAGAAGTCTACGTTGCTGCTGCCTGTGTGAGCCTTTCTGTGGTTACACAGAGGATTTTGGTCTCTGTGCTGTTAGTCTGGCACCTTCAATGCATACTTGATTGTCTACTGAAAACTTTAATGCTAAGTCTTAAAACCAAAAAATTGCTTTCCTCTGCCCATGTGGCAAAGCCAGAATGAGGAAGAAAACATTATTTTCTTTATTCAGCTGCAGTGATGAATCATTACTCAGTCCAACAGGTTTTCTGCATATGTGGAAGCAAGATTACCCTGTTTCTGCAGTACATATTTATCCAACTCCCCTTTTATCCTTCCTCTTAATCTTTGCCCCTCACTCATCTTACCATTCCTTCTTGCTCCCAAATCACAGCTCCAAGCGTTACTATCTTTCGTTCTCTAGAGACCAAGCTACAGAAGAATAGAACACGAAGGGTAGATGGGTCAAACACTAATCACAACTGACTGCTTGTTTCCGTTTTTAGGAAAGTCTGCCTTTTACCTTCATTTCTGCCCTCCCAGAATCTGGGTTTCAGCCATGGAGAATGAAAGCAACCATGCAGAGGAGTTTGATTTTGGACTTTTTTTCCAGAGAAGTGGCCGAATTTTTCTGGCTAAACTGGTTTCCAGTAAAAAAAGTAAAGTTGGGCTTTCAAGTAAACTCAAATATCTACTTTCCAAACTAACTTCTGGGACCAAATGGGATGAAGAGAGATGAGAATGAGTATTTTTAAAACTTTAATGCTTTTACCACCAAATTAATAATTTTCTGTGAAAATACTATGTTATTTAAAATTAATAAAAATTTTCTATAGGGAAAACACGTCTCAAGTCAGTAATGCTTCCTTCCAAACAACCTGTTCATCTGGAAGCTTTGGAGCTTGAGAATAATTCACAGGTACATCTGTTACCTACATGAGAGTGGAACATGCTTCTGTGTAAGATACAGAGTCAGAAAACTCCATTATGGAAAAGAGGTGGCTGACAAAGGTTATGTTTAGAGCTCTATTAAAGTAGGTGCCATAGGGAAAGTGAATGGCTGTACCTGGCCTCTTCTCCAACACAAGAGCTAAGGGGCATCAGATAAAAGTTGCACAGAGCAGGCTGGAACAAAGAAAGTGATT
>NW_010333444.1:0-31958 GCF_000700745.2 Antrostomus carolinensis | reverse complement strand
TGCTGCAAAAGAGTGTGTGTACAAAGGTGCTGTGGGGGCTCAATATGCAACTGGAAAAATCCATAAAGGATCACTGAATGGGAAACCCTTTGGCAATGGAAGTCCGTGAGTTACACATTACTGAAGGCCAGAAGATGATTCTGGAAAAGTTTCACTGCATTTTTACCTTACATTTTAATTCCCCCCTAGGCATCTGCTGTCAGCAACCATTGGAAAAGGGCTGAAAGGACATTCCGTCTGACCACTCTGACCAGGCACAACTGTTCCTTTGTTCTTCAAATTTGACTCAAAATAAGGATCTTCTGTAGACAGCAGTATCTACTGCTTATAGAGCTCACCAAAGGTATTGTTCAGCTTTATGAATTCAGACAGACTTAACATCTCAAGGGCAGTTCTACTCTGTAAAGTGCTTTCAGTAATGGGGTTTCACATTTCTCATCTTCAGTAGTTCCTATAATAAATGTGCTTATTTTCATGTATAGCATGATAGCATAAATCCAGCCTGGTCTCTAGAGCTCGTGATGACTTTGTTCCTTCTTGATTTTTTTCTCCAGAAGGTAACACAGTGTCCCTTAATATTTTCTGTGCAAAATCACTGCTTTCAGAGTGACTGGATTGTAATGTGAAACAAAGGAAGTGTTCCTGTATACATTGAGTCAAGCTGTGGAAGTCCTTGCTGCAAAAGGCTGAACTTTTTCACACAGAACTGAATTAAGTACCACCTCCTTTAGCTGGTCATGACTACAAGCTAGGCAGAGGTAAAATCAGGGGAAAACCCCTTCTCTAGTCACCAATGCAAGTGATGATGTCAGCTGTTCCTACAGAAGGTGGAATTCTTCCATGGTGACTTCAGAAGAGAGTCACATTTAAACTGGCCTTTGGCTCTTCTTGGCTTTAGACACAGATCTCTTTTTAGTGAGCCTTCAGTGACGCTTTCGTGATGTTATTTTGGTGGCTGACCAGAGAGAAGGTTGCTCTCTCTGGAGAAATGCAGGAGAAATGGTGACAGTTATATGGACAGCAGCAAACTCAGAAGCACCACATTTCCTGGAAATGAAAGACAGACCTAGAAAATTATCCAGTTCCTGATTAGCTGCATCCCAACACAGCTTGGCTGGAGTTTGACCTCAAAACACAACTACTCCTATTTCACTGACACCTCGGCAGTGAAGCCTACATGCACAAACTTGTGAGGAAATACAGCGCATTCCAGCAGGTAATTGAGGTGCAAGGCTCTCCCTACGACCTGAAATGTACTACTTCTACTATAAGTTTTACTTACCAGCTGAATAAACGTCCAGGTTGCTGTTTAGCTGGAAGTCTGCTACATGCTTTGCATGTTTGTTGTGTGCTTGTGACATGCAAGCTATTGTTTCATTATTTTGTGGCCCCCTGTGGCACCCTTTGATAATAAAGTGGTTGTGCCTTGCCTTGGGCAGGGGGTGGCTCTGTGTGTGTGGCATAGAGGTGAGACCAACATAGGAGTTGGTCCAGCACCTACACAAGTATGTGGCATTATTAGATTGTGAGATGTAACTCCCAGTCTCAAATATTATTACTTATGCATTTTTTCCATCACAGTTAATATTCTGAGTAGTTTCAATTGTCATCTACGGGTAGAATTTTCAACACTGCAAAGTGTCAGCCTAACTCTGCTTCCACCAAAATCAACAGCATTTTTATTGACTTTGGTTTTTGGTAATAGTTGAGCACTGTGAGGCATTTCATCTTATGTTTTGAAATCCAAAAAGAACTTCCAAACAGAAGACCCACTGTTGAAGACATTCTAGCTAAATTAAATCCTTTTTTTTAATTCTGGCTCTCATTCCCCAGAATATTTTAAACATTAGGAAAGGTATCTGACTGTGAACATGTCAGACAGATGGGGACATAAACCTGGGTTAGAAATATGGGCAGGCCAGCCATTGAAAGAGATAACATAATAAGAATTAACTGTCTATCTACCAATGTAAGTAAAACTTGAGTTCTCTTATCCCTAGAGCTCACAGGAGTTTTTTATAAAAGTCTGGAGTCTTTCTGTGAAATACTTCAAGGGCTTGTATGAAATTGCATTTGACCTGCCAGTCCCGAAACCTCATTCACTGACAACTTCTGGCACTTTATCCTAATGTTGAAATCATCCTTTTAAAATTAAATGATTGTACCATTCTCCAACATCCAACACGGTCCTCTAGAATTTCATGGCTGGTCACAGGGAGGGTGGTTAAGCACTCAAACAGGTGTCCAGAGAGACTGTGTGTAACCAAAACCCAACTGGGCAAGGCCTGAGCAACCTGATATGTGACATGCTCCCTGTTTTGAGCAGGAGCTTGGACTAAGTGACCTCCAGAGATCCCTTCCATCCTCAATTAGTCTCAGACTCACTGATTCTGCTTCTTTTTTCCTAATATCACTTACTGCTAAGGGATGTCACAGAAAAATGCAGCTATTGTAGTTCTCCCCTGCTAGCCTTAGCCTTTCCCCATTTTTTTCCCTGAACCTTTCCTCTGCCATCCTAATGAACACCCCATTTCGGTATTTTCTCGTGGTGTCTAGCCATCTTTAAAGACAACACAGACAGAATTTTAGCCTTTCTCCCCAAAACCTTCTCCACAATCTCAGTCATCAAGACAACACAAACGTCTTCAGCTCAGTATCTCTGTTATGTGCCATCTTGTACTTATCCAGCTCTGTAAACCTACATATTCAAGCTGTATTTAAGCACTGCAGTTCCTTTGTACATCAGATCTCTTACACTTATCCCTTCCTTTCAGTCTTCAAGGATCTAAGACAGGGATCCAGAGATCTGAGTTTTATATTTGGTGTTATAGCTACTTCCATACGTTATTTTTTTGTGGGTTTTTTTCTGCAGTATTTGAAGACTCACTTAAGATATTCTACAGTATCACAGATTTTTTGCTTTCCATAATTTTTTCTTTTGTTAAAAGAGTTAATCTCCTCAGTTAATTAAAAAAGATAATTTCTGTAAGATAAAAATGAAGATTAATTCCATGATCTTAACTTTCCTTTGAGTTCTCATGTCCCATCTTTATTATTGGATGAGAGGAAGTGTGGTAGCAAAGATACTGGATTTGAGATTCATAAAACTTGAGGTTATTGCCTGCATTTCAGTAGGTCTGCAGTGCAGAGCTTCATATGTATTAGTTGAGAGACAACAGTAGTTCAGCTGGAACACATGAAGACTTTGAAACATCTAATTTACATCATGCAAGTAGAATTCTTTATTTAAAGCTGCCTTTGGTATCTATTTACCTCTTGAAGTCTAAAGGGTAAACTTATCTAAAGACTGTGCTAAAAACTACACCTCAGGAAAATGGAGATAATGCCACTTCCTTCCTCTTACCTTTCTTCATCTGCTTATGGTGATCTTAACATCTCTGCAGCCAGGAATGTATTTTATTATGTGCTTCCAGCGCATAACTGGATATCCACTCTTTCGAATGAATGTAGGGATTTAAGCAGAAATTAAGAAAAACACCAACAGGTTTTACTGCTTCATTTTTAAAGGATAGCCTTTTAAGAAACGCATCTTTCCTTATGCTGCAGCCCTTCAGAAGAGATTCCTACTTTCTAAGAGAACCAATGAGATTAACTTGTGTCATTTCATCTTGGTCCTGTAAGTAGGGCTAGGAAATGCAGCTGAAACTAAAATCTTCCATACAGTTTCTGTTTTCTGTGCATATTTTTGAATATCAGGTGACATATGTGGGTGGGGGAACTTCAAGATTCACCTTAATCAAATCTCAGCTTTTGCTGGAACTTCCCAAAGCCTTTCTCACCCTTTGCTCCTGACTGAAACATTTTGCTCGTTTTGGGTGCATTCCAATTAGAACTTAAAATATTTGGTTTTGGTTTGTTGTCTTGCAGTGTTCCAAGTACTTCCAAGTTTCATTTCATCATTCAGATCTATCCCTCTAAGTCTTCCATTCTGAAGTTAGCTCTAAAAATGTTACCTCTGTATCTGAGATACAGACCACACTCAAGCAAATCTTCTGGTGATTTCCAAAAGACTTCTAGTCTGAATAAGGAAGAAAAAAATGATCTTCTACCACAGGCAATAGAGACAAAATTTACAGGACTGAAGCAGACTGAACCCCTACTGACAGCAGCTCCTTGATACCATTTTAGAAGGAAAAGATGAAAGACAGCTTCACTATGTTTCTGTGTAGAAAGATCACTCATTCCAGTAATGACCAGCGGAAGAACTTTCTAATATAAGAGGGTGTGTTCATAAAGCAAGAGTTGGAGAGTAAACAAATAATCCAGAACAAAGTAAACTCTTTTAACCATCTTTCTCAGATGAAAAATTTGATCTTCATAAAAGGAAAATGAAAATGTAAACTTGGAACCAGAATTTATGATCTGAAAGAAGATACTTGTGGAAAGAGGTTGATTTCACACAAAAAAGCCCAGCAAGGCAAAAGTGTTAAGATGAGTCCTTGCAGCTATCTAGTGTCTAACAGAATGGGTCTCCCTTCTGGTTGAGAACTTTAAGGATGTCACAGAATATGTGCTAAATCATACCAGACGCCATCAGTTTCTTTCAAAGTGATGACTGATTAAATATGCTGTGATCTTCCTCCTCGCTTTAGGTTGCTTTCAGTCACTCATGCCTTTTCTTTAGCTTTCTCCTCCTTCTCACCTCACAAGTAGATGTTTTTAGCTGCTCTCCTCATTTAACATCTCTTGCCATCACAATCCTTCCCTGTTCCAGCTCCTGGTCTATTTTGCACCTCCTTGCATCACTCCCTCTCTCTTTTTCTTAACCTTTTTTCCTGTCTGTCTGTTTCTCATCCCAACGCAAATAACCTCGATTATATTCTATCCTTAAGTCTGCTACTTCTACAGCTTTTTCTCTCTCATCTCTGTTGGGATAACATTAATTAGAGAGCAGGTAAATATAATTCTTATTAATAAGGCAAAATGACTAAAATTATGGCAAATATTCACACACAAGAAATTGATACAAATATGAGCAGCAAGTTTGTCTCTTCAAAATCTGTGCCATGTTAATGTAGCTCTTCCTGTTGATTTTAAAATGTATTTTTCTGAACTCTAACAATTATGTCTAGTTGTTAATTTCCAATATCCGTGTTATTTTTCTTCCTTTTCATCATGTAGCATTATTAGTTGAGTTTGGTTTGCCTAGTTTGCATTGCATTGGTGAGGTTTTTGGTTTGGGTTGGGGTGGGGTTTTTTTGCCAAACTAGCTACTCAGTTTTTATTCTTTACATGCATTTTCATTTCTTTTGTCTAATTCATCCTATACTACCAGTCTTCTCCCTTAACCAGCTACAGCTGTTTCCTGAAGGCTTCATACTTGGAACATGGAAGAGTTCTTTCTTGCAGAATTATTTAGGAACATGGTCTCACTTAGCAAGTAAACCTAACTAATGATTTCAGATACTCCAGGCATGTTGAACATGACACCTATAAGCGCACTGTCTAGAGTTGTTTTTTAATGATATCCCAGGCCTTCTCCACTTCAGTTCCTGGCAATTGAGTTCAACTAAGCTATTTGCACCATAGTCTCTAGTGACTTGTTAACCAAAGCTTACAATTCTAGCGCTTCAGGCTTCCTGTTTTTGGTCTGACAGTTGTTCTTGATACAGCTACAACATCATTTCTGACAATTTGAAACTCATTGGCTTCAGAGTCTCCACTCTCTCCTAATTCTCCTCTTCCCTCTATAACAGCTCACAAAGCTGTTTGGAGGCATCTTCATTCCACTCCAGCACTCTAAAGGGGACAGGGTGTTCTGTCAAACCCTGGGTTTGGTTCCCCTCTCTTCTTCTGCCCCTTATCTCTGAATAATGACTCCCCCGATGCACTTAACTTCATGCTTGTCGCTTACAAATCCACATTTCAACTCTAAGCATGAATCATTTTAGCCCAGCTAACAACTCAGCCTCTTTCTGACAGCTCAGTGGGGATGTGTAAGCATCAGTGTAAGCTTAATATGGTTAATCATTCTCCCCCAGTAATTTCTTTTCCTAGCTTTGGCAACAGAGTCTTTTACCATGCAAATGTTTCAGCAAAGACAAACTTTCTACCTTGATATTTTGATTTAATCTCCTTAAGACATCTCGTACTTTTGCTTTTCTATCATATTAAGTATAACCCTACCCATTTTCTGTTTGTAGGACCTGTCACAGTCTAGCCCTTATCTACTTACTGTATTGTTTGCTATTGAAATGCTCTGTATGAGAGGGTCCTTCCAAATAACTTGTGATACAGCCACCTCTCAAATTTTCAGATCTATACCTTTATATTTTCTTCCATCCTCCTTATATGCACCTTCACATTTCATTTTAAAATGCTCCTTTGTTGTGAGTCCTAAAAAATTATGCTATTATGAGATCAATTACAGTTCCCTCTTCCTTACCAGACTGTGTTCCTCTGTTATCTTTTTGGGTTGCTCTTAGATTCTAAGCTCTAAGAGGAGAGAACCACCTTGATAGAAATGGGTTTTGTGGTACCTGAGTAAAAATTCTGATTTTCATAGAAATATATGCAAATTAATAAACAAATGAATAAATAATATGTTGTCCTTGTATTAATGCTCTGGTACTCTACAGTATTTTTAAATACTGTAACACCTCTGTAAATTACACATTTTCCAAATAAAATTTTCTTCTAAAGTATCCTACCTGAGATTTATAAATGCTTGCATCATTCAGATGATTGTGTACCAAATTATACAGTTTAATCATACTTATCTACTAGAGTAGATGCATCAGTAGCTCCCTTATTCCATCCCCAGTCAAGTAAAATGAGTGTACCATAAAGAATCTACCACAATGGCAAAGTGTTGCACAAAGCCTACTGCAGATGAGTTTTACTGTAATTTCCGGGCACAACACCATACAACATATAATTTCAGTCTGGACACTGTGGGAAATCAAAAAGCAATAAATAAATACAGTACAAATAAAGAGCTCTGATGAGCTTCCTAATACTTATATCTGATCAGATTTTTAAAAAATACTTTTATAAATGATCATCCAGTGCATTGCAGAGATATGTCTACATGTGCCACTACTGGAATATGATATGAGTGCCAGGTGAGATGATTAGGCTATCGCATGACCAAAAAAAGGGCTTTCTACATATTTAACCAGTGCAGATTCTTGAGCTATATATAAAGATTTTACGACAGCATAATTGGAAAGAACAGCTACAGAGGAACATGATAAAATTGCTGGAAAATAAAAATGTGACTTGGCAACCAAAGAACATCTGTAAATATATCATGTAACCACTTACTATACAGAGACACACAAAAATTTTAGGAAAAGGTGGCAATGATAGAAATAGCTTAAGAAATAGAAATTCTACATAGTATACAAACTTATTAAGAAGCAGAAGTAATTTGAATTTTAAATTTTTTTCTGAATTGAAATGAATGAGTTTGCTCTCTGTAAGTGCTCTGTGGCAGCCTATAGTTAATGTAACACTACACTCTGCTGAGTGGCATACCTGATTTGTTTAAGGAGATGCCAAGGTAGGGAAAATAAAAGTAACCTGTGCTTTTCATATTTCAGGTAAGTTCTTATGGGATCCAAAACTGATCAACATTTGAGTATTTCTTAATATGTCTTCTGCTGTTACCTATCTTACAGCTTTCATAAGATGGAAAAAAACCAGCACTGTACTCTTTCTAGTCCTTCACCTATAGTAAGATCAAACCACTAACGCTTCCATTATCATTCAGCCAGAAACTCATATTCTCGTCTAAAGATCCTGTGAAAGAAATTGAAAAAATTCCACTGGTTTGGATAGGTTCTAAAAGACTTATTTTTCTGAGTTGCTCTCACAGAACAAACTATTTAAACAGAGGCAAATGTATATATAAATTCTCATCCTAAACACAGCATAGGATGATGTCCACAGTTAACTTGACCTAGTGATATGTTAGATCAATGGCATAATGCCAGGAATCAAAACTGGACCTGAAAATAAATACTGAAAGAATGGGTTCAACTTCTAGATATATTCACAAGCATCTGAGCTACACAGCCTGCTTGCTATTGTACTGTATGTACACACAATGCCCATGTATCCACACACATACAGATACCTTCTCTATATAACGTCTTATCAGCCTGTGACCCAACATGGTGGAAAAAATTTCTACATCCCATCTAGTGAACCTGAGCTTTATTGTTTAATTCTGCAAAGATCAGAGGCCTCTTCTCGTCTTCTTTCACCTGGTGAAATCCTGACACGTTTGCTCAGCTTTTCCCCAGTGCTTTATCTGGCAAAAATTCCCATCCAACTTTACACAAGTTGCTTTCAACAACTTTCCAAACTTGCTATTTCCAGGGAGTGAGACAAAGGTGGCCAGCTTGTTTCATCATGGAACAACTAGTAGGTTTAGCTCTCAAGTCCACAGGTCTTCCAAGTCCTGTTACATCTACTGGTGTGCACTGAAGATTGTCTACACAGATGCCTTTGTTTCTCTGAAGCAATTTCTAGGTCCTTTACACCCCTCTCTCCTCTTGTCCAGCTGCCTGGGACTCCCCCAGCTGTGGCTGAATGTGGATTTCCCCCTAAATGGGGAAGTTCCCCAGAGCGGACAGGACTTACAGAGAAATGAATGCAAGTCTCATTGAAAAGATTCCCCGAGGGACATTTCTTTCCTTGAACCACCTCCTCTCTGAATCTCGTGTTCACACTTAAGAAAAAAAAACCCAAAAAGCAAACACTGAAAAATATGTACAAGAATCCTGATAGTCTAGCAGAGGATTCCTAGACAGAAGTAGAAGCAGCGATAAAGACTATCATGTATGCAGATAGGACGTTTCTTCCAAATACTGGTTTTGAGAAAATAGCCTGGGCTTCTGGGAGATTGACCTCAATAAAGACTGAGAAAAATGTTCTGCTCTATCACCCTTGAGAAGCAGAGAGAAGAGCTGAAACTCTCAGGAAAGCTGTAACAGAGAAAGTTGGCCCAGGTGACAATTTTCAGATCCAGCCCAGGATGTCTCTGAAGCAGGTGACTCGGAATAAGAGGGCAGGACAGGCCAGATCAACTGACCTTGGAAGGAGTTTGGCTGTGTCTGCAGATACAGATTTGTCATTAATGATGCTCCTTTTGTGAAAACACTGCCCTGCTGCTTAGCCTGATTACAGCACGTGAATCTAGTCCTACTTCAGAAGAGGTAATAGTGTTTGGCCTCAATGGGACATGACAATTGAGATCCATGCTGTAACAGACATTGTTCTACTGCATTTAGTGTAAGCCCATTGCAACATGGATGAGAGTAGAAGGTTAATATCTTCCCTTGGTATTATTTTTCCTCTAATATCTACTGCTTTGAAACTTCCCCTTTTGTTCCACTCTACACTATGTTCTGTCTTCACAATTCACAAACTTTCTATTCTCCATATCCTTCTTCTTTCATTTTGGTTTAATGATTCACTCGCATCTTCTTCAGGGGCAAGAAGAACTTCGCATGATATGATGTGTGAAATGTGGGGGCATTTACAGGAACTTGGAAGCATTTCTATAAACATTCCTATCAAGAAAGGAGCTTTGTAAATCAGAATTTGGGTTTTTTTTCCAATAAAGTAGTTTCACAGAGTGTCTTCAGTGGTTTCCCTTTGTAGAAAGAAACTAAAAATAATCGTTATTATATCATAATGGTATGATCTGTAGAGTTTCAGAACAACCTTTAATTAGCTCAATGCTTTTTTGCATCTGATAGTGACATCTTTTGTTTACACTGAAGTAGTGCAACCAATATTCTTCTGTTTGGATCATTGCTTTGAAGGGTAAATTTTACAGCTGCAGTTCAGTAGACGCACGTTACATAATATAAATTCTTTCACCCACAATTCCAGTTCTGCCTTTTCTCCTGTGTTAGTGATGAAATGAGGATTCAAACACTGAAATTTGTATCTGGACTTGTAACTGAATCAGATCCTGGAGCTTCTCACTTGACATCCCACTTCCTTCCTTCTCTCTACACTGCATCTTGAGATAAAAATCTTCTACTAGGTCCTTATGCCACAGATACTAATTCATGCTAAGTTACTACTTTCTCCCCCTATTTTAAGGCATGAGTGAGAAAGAGCTATAAGGGAAAAAAAAAATAAAATCTGTATTAACAGTTTCCTGTGGGTACCTGTCAATATATCTTGTCATAATCTAAATCAGGGACTGACTTTTACGTGAAGAATATGAAAATGGAAAAAAATAAAAATTAAGGAGACCATGAATCTCAACTCTAATATTTTTTTTTTTTTTTTGCATGGACAGATAGTTTAGTAGTAGCTTCATTACCAAAGAAAAAATGAACTTTAATCAATCATATAACCAAAAATCCCAGAAGGGAAAAATACTGTTTAGAGTGAAATAGAGTTATTTTCCTATTTTGCATGAAGAATTTTTTTTTTAAAAAAAAGACAGTAAAGCAGTAAAATTAATTTCGGTTAGAGACTGGACATGACTACTCACACCAGTGTTGCCTGCAGAAACTTGGGTCCAGATTTAATAATTTATAAAATATTATGCTCTCCTCCTTTTCAGTTTGATGAACAAACAATATAATGAAATATTTAGATCCATAGCAAATGAATATGACTCTTATTTGTACTAGGTGGTGCGTCAAGATCAATGCACAGGTATTCATATCACACCTTTTCAACTGTAATCTGTTTGTAGTCCCTGTCCTAGAATCTTGCTCTGTTGTGGATTTGAATGCATCCAAAATCTTAGTGAAAAATACCCCAGATACAGGCTGAAATTTTGCCAAATGGCCATACTTTGTTTTACCTCAGTGAATGACCAAAGTCAAGCTCTTCAAGAGAGTCAGCTATGAGAACACACCTTTTGGTTAGCCTGCCACACAGCCTGAGGCCATTGTCACCACACTGACCTTTAGTACACAGCGTATTTCAAACTACTAGGCAGCAAGTCTAGGTACTAAAGGCCACAGCAAGGGTAAATACTGCACAATGTTAATAAAATATGCTTACTTTATAACTTCAAATAACTTCTGCCCAGTGTAGCACAGTTATGAGTGAAACCAGCAGCTGCTTCTAGTCTAATGCTGCTACACCAAAACCCCTTGAGACATTTCACTCTTCCTCTCCACCATCCCCTGCTCTTCTTCCCCCTCTACAACTCATCCTGTTATAAGGGTAAATTCCCAGAGACCTCCATTCCCCTGTTCACAGTGTTCTCCAGAAGGCATCTGCCATTTGTTAGCAACAAAGAAGGATTTATTTTTAGACTTCAGACAGGTGAATCTTTCTGTCACCAGCCACCATGTGTTGCTTACTCTGGGAAACAAGTAGCTGAGTGGCAATTGAAGAGTCAGCCAGTACTTTTGCCACTTGAACAAAAGTGCAAAAATGGACACAAGCACCTCCATGTGAAGACTGACACCTTGCAAAGGAAGCCAACAGAAGGAACAGCCACCTTCTCTGATTCCCTGAGTGGCCACACTGGACCTATCAACTGAACTGTGCAAGGCACTTGTACCCACAACCAAAGCATGGAACATCTCTACAGCGCTATGCTACGTTAAGAAAAGGGACATCCTTGTAATTATATCTGCAATTCTTCTCTGCTCTGAAAACTTTTCTGAGTGGGAGTGGTGAGATGAAGCAGAAAGCTGGCTTAGCTCCTGAAAGTGCCAGATGGGCACTGGAGAGAAAGCTTGCCATAAGCTGCAGGCCACAGAGAACAACTTTCCAGGAAGAGAAAGTCCCAGAAACTACCAGCAGGACCTGTGGGAAAGACGAGTCACAGTCTTTTCCAACCAAAATTGGCCTCACTTCAGTTATCACTAAACATTCATTCTTTCATTCCCCTGAAATATTGAAGGGAATGACCAAGTACCAGACACAGATGAAGGTAACCAAGCAACTCACCATTTTCCAAAACCTGTGTGATACCTGTATGATGTGAATTTCCTTAATGTTCATGCCAAACATCTTCTAAAGGAATTCTGTTAGTACTCTAGGGTGCGCACAAATCATTTGCTACTGATATAAAACATCAGTCTATCTACTTTTTGTAGCAGGGCTGCAGTGATTTTCAAATCATTTCAGACAGGGAAATGCACCAGATAATGACAGCTATTTAAAGGAACACCACACAGTTTCTACACACTAACCAGCCCAAGCAGATTCCTCATAGGCACAGAGGGAAAAGAAGACCTCCCACAGCAAGGCCACTTCTATTTTCTTTGCTGTCAAGTCAGTATCATACTTGCATTTGACTGATCCCTGAGAAATTTCGCTTTGCAACACTGCATTTTGCTATTTTCCCATTACCTCCCACTTGAAACCTGAAAGAAAGCACAGAATGGTATAAAGATGATCCCAAATTTGTGGCACTTGCAAGATATCCAGAGTTATTCAGTTTCTCTTTTGCAACAGACTCCCCCTGAACGAGCGCTGGGCAACCTGGGTCATCTCTGCGCTCAGTCTTATGCAAGAACTATTTATTTTTCACAAGAAGATAGTAAGGCGATTATGTCAAACACTGTGCTACTGGAGCCATTCAGATACCCTAAAACAAACATAAAATTGTGTTCACAACCTTTTACACGATCTTCAAGAAGAGAGGCTGGGTGAGGGGGCAGAAGGATTCTCCTGGTTTGGAGATGTTGCAGTCACAACATTTAGAAGTTTTCTGTAGTTGCTATAACCTCATCTTGACCTGTGAGTTTCAGAGAACGCATGCGGCGCCTTTATCATCCTCGTTATTGCCTGCAGAGGATGTGGGTGCTGCGGGCTACCAGCAAATGTTGGTAGAATATGTTCCTCTGGCTTGAGAGCACATTTCACAGCGAAACTAACCGTTCATGAATAATTCCACACCACAGCCTTGGACCTTGTTTGTATCTGGATGGGAGATATCAAGCACGCCAAAATGCAAGCACAACGTTGGGACCTGCACAGGAGTACTCTTGTCTCTGACTCAACCTTTCCTCAGCAACAAAGAGCTGAAAACACTGTCCTCCTGCCCTTTGAAGGAGAGAAAACACATCCGGGATCTTCTATTAGTTTTGGCAAATGTATGCTGTAAAGGTCAGTGAGGTGGTCAAATTCAAACAAATACTAACTGAAATCAACTTGAAATAAAACTGAAATTGCATTTCAATTTCATTCTTTCGTAACTTTCTTCTCTAGCTGGTTGGATACCATTCATTACTGAGCACAGTAAATAAAATTTGTCATCCTCCTGTATATTTGCCAGACCTTTAGATCCCTGGTAATGAATGGAACTGCATAAATGTGAGATGATTTCTTGCAAATTTGCCAGGCAACCCCTAAATTTACACAACTAATTGACCTTCCTGCATATTAGCAATACTGTGGAAACTGGTTTATTGAGTGTCCCAAGTGGTCTCCATTAAATTATCTTTTCTAATAACGGGAGAGAAGAAACAGAAGAAAGGGAAGAAAGGGAAGTGTAAAAGCCCTATAAATAAAAAACAAAGAGCTACAGTTCTAGATGGAGGGAAAACCCTCTCTGTAAAAAGCATGTGGGATTCCACTAAGCAGCCAGGGAAGATCCAAGGTCACAGAACCAGTAGAGGTGCATTGATTTCAGTTCAAGGGGGAGGGTTATGTTTTATATCCAGTCAATGTATCAAGCTTTTGGACCTCTCATAAAGGAAATACATATTATATAACTGGAGGGAAAAATGACTATCTCATCTTGTTATGTGTAAATATTTAGCAACAAATTCTACTTTGGAAAAAAAAGAGGATTCTGTGCTTTAGTGCAGACCTTATGTTGTGTCTTTTTATTACTTATGTGAATATATGTTTTTCATATAAGTACATGCAGATGTACATATATTTAGTGACTAAAAGAAAAAGATCACAGAAAATGAAGGCAAATTTATGTGACTGGAGATGTACTGGTTTTACTCGTACACACTAGCTCTTTGGAGACTTGTATCTGAATAAGATATGCCTGGCACATGACTGAAGCAGCAAGGCAAGCACAGATGCCTTCTGTAACATCTGTAATGTACCCAGTCCCCTAATTACACAGCGGAATGAGCGGGATAATGACAGCACATAATTATTTTACTGGAGCCAATACACCAGAGGGGAAATTTTTTCACATGCCCATAAAAAAAAGGTGTCTTCAAGGGTCTCATTTTTCTTCACCATCACACGGGGACTTCCCTTGATGGGGAAATCCCTAGCTTCCCTGTCATTTCTCCTGTCTGTTTCCAGCCAGGTCTGAAAGGGACTAGAGTAGCCTCTGCGAATCAGACCCTTGACATTAAGTTGAATGAATTACATAAAGTTCAACAAAAAGATTTGTTAGCACAGTGCATCTATAGAAAAAAAAAAAAACAAAAACAAACCACAAAAGGCAGCCCATCAGTACACTGCTATTCAATGTCTGATAAGTCTTTGAAGTCAAGACTCAGTTTCTTATGGTGAGCACAGAAGTGACTGGCAGAAGTCCAATTTGTATAAATTTTAAAGTATCAGTGATACGTTACAACTTCATGCAAAACATCCTTAGCAGACTTTGTCCTAGTCACAGTCACAAGTAAGTTGAACTGAAGAAAGATCGAGAAGAGAATGAATCATCCTGGTTTAATTTTTTTAAAAGAACAATTATCAAAATTACTAGAAGATAGGGCTGGTCGTTAATAAATGGATATGGTGGCATTTTGGTACAATTTTTTAATTTTTTTTTTTTCAAAATAAATTACATGAATTCTATTTTAGGCTTCATCCCATGCCTTATCCCCCCCTACACTTCTAGAATTCCTTCAATCCACAAAATAATTTCTTAACAGATGAGCTTTTTAAGCTTTTCCCCTCTCTTCTCAGAACTCAGCCATTCTAACCAGGAGGCGTTCACATTTCAAGAAGGCCAGACGTTACACTCATTGGTAAGCATGAGACATACTCCTTTACCAGAAAATACCTTTGTCTTCATGCAAAGCTCTTCTAAAGCTTCTTCTAAAAGAAGGTAGTAAATTTGGTGCAGTTCACATTTCTGAGTTGAAATTATAGCGCTCGGTATATTCTTAGAAATTAACCACAAAATCACAATACAAGTCTAGAAACCTGGCTGTCTGCTAGAAGAGCTGACACAGAATCCCACCACGGGGACCGTGCTGGCCCTGGCGAGCACCTCTGGGGAATGTAAGAGGAGTCAAAGGAGAACTGTGCAGCTTCACTCCATTTCTGAAGAATTAAAGGAAAAGACGTTATGCACTAGGTTCAGAAGACATAGGAGGGATATCCAAATGGCTGAATTTTGTCTTTGTCAAAGCCCTGGAAACCAAGGCCGGCTACTGCTGAAGGGACGAGTGTACTCAGAGAGGGAGCAATCATCAGGGCAACAGCAACAGTTGTTTCCACCATGCTTCTGTTGCCCCGAGGGCATCTGAAGTCCCTCCTTAGCTGCACCATATCTCATCTCTCAGTTCTTCCATCTTCATCTGCCTCTACCCAGCCTTGACATCTTTGGGCAAGTACTGGCACTGGGCTGTTCCTGGCTAACATGCTGCCTTGGTAAGTCAGTGCAGTGTACATGGTGGCACTACCCACATGTGAGATGTTCTGAGCCATCAACAAGGGAAGAGTTTTCTGAACAGGCATGGAAATGAAACAATGTCCAGTCGCAGAATACAGGTAGAAGGAAGTGAAGTCTCAAACAGCCCCTGGAGAAAGGGAGGCCCACAGGCTAGGTGGTACTTTCGTTACTCATAATGTAGTTTCATTATGTATATGGTCCCTTTGCTTTCTCTCACAACTTCCTTTTCAAAGGCTCATGCAATACGCATGCTGAGATAACACTACTATTGCATTGGGAACAGCCTCCGTATCACTGCCAGATTCCTCAGGGTCTGTCCCTTTCTAACCCTCCACTACTTTTGTTGCACTTCCTAAGCAAGCTTAAATTCTCTTCTCTTCTGAGTCTTTCAGCATAACCCTCAGCAAGGTAAACATAAAGAAAGTCAAACAAACCCCAAAGTATGCAGTAGGACTTAGATACTACTACAGCAGCCCGACGAAGGAAGGAAGGAAGCACAGGACTTTTAAACAACTTCTCCTTTTTCATGGGGTCTTCCTGTGAGGGCTTTTGCAGGCCAGTGTTGTAAAGTAGCTACAGTACCAGGCTGCAGTCTGATGCAATCAATTCACTACACAGGATTTTCAAACCCATAGGGTTCAGTATTAAGTTGGGTACTTTGAAAAGCTCGTTGCTGTTTTTTCCTAGTATTTGCATGGAAGAGACACTATACAACACAGCTGAGCTCAACTCCTCTGCAACAGTTCCTCCATAAAAGCAATGACTGACAGAGGTGGCAAAATGTCTTGGTTTTGCTTGTTTTGTAAGGCAGAGCACTACCAGGAGTCTTAATGTTATTTACTAGGAATATTAAACAAGCACGTCCTATGGAACGAATCCTACAGCGTCAGATATTGGCGAGGTACGTCAGTTGAGGTTCTGTCACTAGGTTGATGTTAGATTTACTGACAGTGGAGATTAAAATCCCAACGAGATCAGTTTGTCCCTCCATCTTTCAGACTAGAAAGACAAGATAAAGACGTGAGGCTTTTTCTGAATACGGCTTCATTTCCAAGGAAGAGTTTTGGAATACAGACACTGCAATATAACTTCATCAAAAACTGGGATAAAATCATTTGGCTTCTCTTTTATGGAGGAAGTGTCTATGATCACAGCTGTGCTTAGACTGTCTGCAGTAATTACATACGCTGTTAAATAGCTATTTTAATTAATGCTTCATAATGACTTCTGATATTGAATAAACTGCCAGTAAAATTGAAGATTTTTATGTCTGTGACAGAAACAGTATCTGAACTATGTACACTGGCTTAATAAACACAGGCTATGAAATAGTAAAAGCTGACCAGTGCTTAGACCTTGTGCTTCGCCGATGTTAAGGGTAAATAAAGATTCATGCCCAAGTCAGGGCAACCCCTTCTGTTGACAAAACAATGATTTCATTTATTGTCAATAGAGAAGAATTACATCTAGAGGCTCACAGTCTTATTTTTATTCAAGCAATTTGGTTTTGATTCCGGGTCTTACTGAAGACTTTTTCTTGGTTTTCATGCCTACAGCTGCCTTCCTGTTAGTCCTGTACTGTCTCTGAAGGCAGCAAAGCTCACTCTATTTGGAGTATCGCATACACAGGGAAATAAAGGCTCACTTTCTTCTTTCACAGCTGCGTGAAATTGCACGTACATACAAGCATTTCTCTCCACACACTCACAGTTTAAGAACCAAAATTATTAATAAGATTTGACACATGATATTGTATGATCTTGGGACCTGGGGACAAACAGCGTTAGTCTTTAATGCCCAAAGCCCAAACTCACACGTGCTGCAGCTCAACCCTTCGTTTGGTGTATGTCTCTAATCGTAGGGGAAGCCGGAGGAAACCTCCCTGAGCAGCATCTCTCACACATGGCAGCACCACTACAACTGTCATGATTTCTGCAAGATGCTGCTGGCTCAGAGCCATCTTCCCCTTTATGTAACACGCCTTTCTGTCTCCTGGTACAGTGGGATGAGGTATATTGTGTCATACACTTTCAAGCTAAACTATTCTACACAGCCGTCACCTGCAAGGTTGTGCTGTGGGCAAGGGAAAAGTGATGGGTGTTTGACATCTGACTAGACCACTGCCATTTCCTTCTCATTGCACAGATTCCTCACCTCAAGAAGAGCTTTCAGCCGGGTTTAGGGGAAGGTGAACAGTAGGTGATGCTGAATGATGATGATATGGACACAAAAAAATTATTAGCAAGATGCTTGCATAGACAGATCTTAGAGATACAGACAAACAAACATTCCCGCATCTGTTTCAAAGAATATAAATGGTATTTTCATAATCTTTCGTATGAATCCTAGTATTTAATTGTAAGCAGGCAGTTTTCCAAAATACAATTTTATTGTGGAAGTGGGAAAGCAAATAATCAATTCTATCGGATACACAAAGAACACACAAATAGTTCACAAAGAACTATTAAGTCATAGTTCTTCTCTAGAGACCTTTCAACATAGTGAAAGAATGGGTTTAGGTTTTATGCTGCTCCAGGGTGGCAAGTCAAGCAAGAAGGTTGAATATGGCAATCAAAACGAAATTGAAATTTATCTTAAAGAACAATACTTTCCAAAAGCAATGTCATGACAAGAAGACCCTGGCATTAGCAAGTATCAACCCACATCAGAAACCATAAGAACTTTAGGAGCGTTACCTGCCGTGTGCATGCACACAAAGAAATGAGTCACTACATCACAAGGGATGAAACCATTAGAATTAGCAAACACTGCAGGCAATATATTCACACAGCCTCACCCCAAGTCATGCCCCAGCACACGGAAGGCTCAGCAAAAACCTGTCGTGTTTCCAGCAGGCCTGAAAACATCCTGCACTTCAGAAGGTATTGCCGGGGAGAATGGTTTGACTAAATGTCTCTGCAGCAAAACCACTGACACCGAGGCGCTTAAGTAAGCAGCTCAGTATTTGTCCTATGGTTTTTATTAGAGCAAAACCCAGAGGAACCAAGTGTGATCCATACCCCGTCATATTAGGTACTCAATATTATGCAGGTCTGCCTGTACTGCTGCAGATAAAGTAAGAAGTGCTGCCGTGAAATGTAGCTGTTTGAAGGAGAGCAGTGTAGATGCATCTTGGTCAAAGGTTTTGGTAGACAAACAAAAAAGGAAGAAATTGGTTTCTGTTAGTCCCAGGCTAAATGTTCCTGCTCCACTCCTGTTGTATTGCTAATAAAGCAGATGGATAGTTATCTGCAGAGGTTTCTGTTATCTTATTATTTCTTTAAGCTCAATTCTACAATGTACACAGACCAGAAACATGCAGTGCATGTTCCTGTTCTCATTCCTCTGTTGATGTTTATTTTTTAAATCCTTTCTTACAGTTAAAAAAATAACTCAGCTCATGAGATCACCATATTGCATGGCAGCAAGACTTCCTACAATCAACTGGAAACCACCATCATAATTTACAGCTCTCCTGTGAAGCAACACAAAATTGCTCCATCACAGCAAAGCCATCCTTGAGCAGGGAGCGTCCAAGCTTCATCACCCTTGGGCCCTTCTCACACAGAGGGGCACGATGCTGTCAGCTTTCGTACCACGTGTGGACCACGATTCCCCAGAGCAACAGCAACAACAGAGGGGAGGCAGGAGTGAAAGGAGACTGAGAAACAGCCATGGATGTTTGGCTGCCCTTCTTTCCCTCACTCTCCTAAATGACTCACCTTGGGCACCAGCCTACCTTTTTAAATAAGCATTCATGACAGTCAGCATTTTCATAACACAAACACTTTAAAGACCTTTTTTCAAAAGTAGCCTTTAATTTCTGGGTGCACAACCTGAACCTGCTCTCAACAACTGCCTACTGCCAATGAGTTTCTAATAAATCCACTGGAACAGGGCCTGCCCATCTTTTTCAAGATAGGTATCTGAATTAGAGATAAACTAACCCATATTAAATGAATGAACACTCAATACAGGAGTCTACACAGCTTTCCCCCAGCCAAAAAGATTGTCAGTGGCAGAGATGAAGTGTTGTTGCCTCCCAATCCTGCATGTATCTCCCTGACTGTTCTGCCTCTAAACCAAAATAACTTTCCATAAGTGTATTCACTACAAACATTAATGCACAATTTTCCAGGTAAAATTCTGCTCCCATAGCAGTAGTTAGAGAGGTAGAAATGGAAAAAAATTAAAAATATCTTGCTATGCTATCTTCCCACAAGGTAAAATTTCAGTACTGAGAGATTCTCTTATGGGACAGAGTAATTACAAGAGAAAAAAAGAAGACCATGATGTCTCTTTATTCAACAATATACTCAGTTGGAGTGTTTGAGTTTGTAGGGAGAGAAGGAAGATAGAAAGGGAGAGGAAAGAAGCAGAAGAGAGAGAGAGGAGCTCATCTCTCTTTCGATTTTCCACTTGGGGTTTCATTGTCAGCTTTGACTGCTGTATAGCAGCTGCCGCGTTGCTCTTCTGGTTGAGCCCTGAACCACAGCAATGAATCCCAGAACAAATTATTTGGGCTTGTGAGGTGGTGTGACGCAGGATGCTAAATGATGATAAGCCACAGAAAAGGTCAAAAAACCCAAAGGGGGAAGCAATGCACATGTTGAGTGCTGTGAGAGCTATGGTGAGTAGCTGCACGGATAACTGAGTTTGGGGGATTTCTCAACTCTGCTCGTTGCTCTTGGGGTTTGTGATACCCCAAGAGCAGAGAAAAAAGGGGGGAGGGGAAGGAGTCAGCAGAGCAGATGTACAGTAAGGAAGTCATTCTAAAATGTGATGGTGCTGTTGCAGCGTGGATCTACACGACTGGTTACAGTGCTGCAGGGAACTAAGTTTGTGCAGGAGGTCTGGGCGCAAATGGGGACAGCCCACAGCAATGGGAGAAAAAGATAAAATTATGCATATAGCTACATGATTAATGCCAATTAGTGCATGGGACAGATCTCTGAACCATACACTCAGTCTTTTGCCAATGTCATGCAGATCAAGCACAGAAGCAATCTAAACTAATGGGGCACACTGAGATGATTTTAGCTCACGTTATAGAAACAAACTTAATCAACATTTCTCAAACCAGAATTCTCAAACACTAAGCACGTGCAAATCATTGAACTAACAACAACATGTATTATACGTAAATTTACATCACCCTAAGGTACCTCCACTCTGTCATCTGCCAAAAACTCGTATTGCTTGGTCTGTAAGACTGTAATATTCCACCTTGCAAGGCAGCTTACCAGGCCAGGCTCTGCATGTGTACTGCCACAACACCTCCTCCTGTGGGAATGCCTTTCTCCTGGGAGGAGGCACATATGGGCAGCGGTTACACTTCTGTTAAGAATACCCTTTCACACCTCTGATGACTGCAATCCTGAGAGGGGGAGAAGCAGCCATCAGATATGGTAACGCTCCAGTCCTGCAAAGGCTTGCTTACATTATATATTTAGTATTATAAAAGTTTGTATTTATCTGAACGCATCAAAACAGTGATGATAAATCACCGTTGCTGCAGGCATGAGCAGCCCATGGCAGTGCTTGGGCCCTGACCTGGCAGGAGCCAAGAGGCTGGGATACAACCAGCTTTTCCCCCTTCTATGTTACAGCCCAATGGTTAAGACTGGAATTCAAACCCTGCCTCCCCAGAGAGGATTCTGTCACAGCGCACCTCAGCCACCGTGCTCCATGATAGTGAAGAAGAGCAGGAGGTGAGGACAGGAGGAAGGCAGGTCACCCCCAGGCTGTAGGAACTTCAACCTGCAGAGCAGAGCTGAGGAACCAGCAGCTCTCACAAGCTCTACAGCAAGGCTGTAGCCTGGTGGCTGGCCCTGTTAGTGCAGAGGGAAGTTTGGATCCCAGCTCCGGCTCCAGGGACTGTCCCTGCGTTTCATGCTACACAATCATTACCAAAAACATTCCTGGGCAAACCCTGAGTCAGAAAGTTTGCTCCAGGTGGACTTTAAGCATAACAGATTAGCCAGCAGAGCAGTTTAAAGGGCTGAAATGTTACACATAGGCAGACTGGAGGTAGCTATATCTTTTGCAGAGTCTCTCCCTTAGTCTGTAAATGTCAGTTTGCAAAACCATTAAATATAAATTAGTATTCTTCTTTGGTATCAAATACTGTGTGTTCTATGAGTAAACTGTTAAACGTAAAAGGTGAAACTCAAGATATCTAGATTCTTTGATATATAAAATAGATCAAGAGAGAGTGGTGGAAGTAATAAAATAGCTGCTCAGCAGAATTACACAGAAATGAGGTGATGAAAAGGAGTCATGAAATAAATCTGAGAGACGGCACGTGTAGGATGAGCATCCACATACATAAAGTATCTGGCAAACACAAGAAAGATTTTTACTAGTTCCCCATTTGTTTTGCAGCTTCACCGAGACGGGAGAAAGCACACTGGCATGGGGAGGGACCTGCTTGCTGCTCAGTGGTCGCAAGGAGTTGAAGGCGCTGAGCGGTTGCTGTTCCCAGCTCTCCAGCACCATCCTCCGGGCTTCAGCCAGCCAAGCACCGTCCTCCCATTGCTCACCACTGGCTGAATCATTTAGTGTCAGCACGCTAAAGGCAATGAAACGTTACTTTGCACCTGCTGCAGCCTTAGAGTCTTTTTGTGGCGGAAATTCAAACGAGCCTCTCCCCAGAATTCTGTCCTCTGCATCATTATTCTTTGGAACACCAGCTAAGTCGTTGGATTTGTTTTTAAGCTAATCATCACTGACCTGCTCACTATTTCCGATGCCGGGTTGGTACTCTTGAGCCTGGGTAGGACACTGTGTGTTAAAACAATTTTACTTTGATGACTTTTTAACCTTGAAGGTTAACATTCAGATGATAGGACGATGTGTTCATGTACAGGACTTGATCCCACTTATAGCTTGACTCCAAGTCAATGAAAAGCTCGACAGTAACCAAGAAGCAATAACCAAGCTACTGTCATGGGTATGTCCCATAACAAACCCTGCCAGGGTGAGCTCATGGTGCACTGGACAAGTGGGTGCTCCCACTTTTTGCAGGCTTTCTGCCCAGGTGAATCCCAGCTGCATGCAGGGGCTTGTCAGCAGATGTTTCGGACAAGTACTCTGGCATGTAAGAGGAACCTGCCAAAATCCCTTTGGAAAAAATGTCTAATACCAGTTGCTTCTGAAATACATTATGTCACACATCACTGGACTTACCAGAGGCA
Source organism: Antrostomus carolinensis (assembly GCF_000700745.2). Lineage (NCBI taxonomy): Eukaryota > Metazoa > Chordata > Aves > Caprimulgiformes > Caprimulgidae > Antrostomus > Antrostomus carolinensis. Next base: position 9,206 of record NW_010333444.1, on the reverse strand, counting down.
GCACCTCACCTACTTGCTGATGCCTAACTAGAGTTTATTGACTTTATGGAATTATGTTAATTCCCCACCACAACAGACTTCAGGCAGCAGCTAGACTCCCTTCCAGCCTCGCTTTTCAAATCTAAAGAAGCATCAACTTGAATATAAAAACAAAGCATCAGCTTGATGTATGACCTTTTTTTCTTAAATCTGGGATAGAAAGTAACTCTGAAGTGCAATGACTATAAAAACAGGTCTCTCAAGTTTTTGTTTCATCTAAATGAATTATTGGTGTAGAAAATTTACTTTCGCCCTCTTCTGCCTCTCCTCTGAAAAAAAATAAAATCTTTAAAACTCTGCTTGGAGCTAGTGTTCAAAATCAAACAGGGAAAGCTGTAGGGTATCTGCAGATTTTGAAGTACCTTCTCAGCAAACTATGCTCAGATGTATTAACATTGTTTAATATCACAGCTAACCCATTGCCACTCTCAATTCAAATACTCCATAAAATGCCTTCCCCTGAAATCAAACTGCCTAATTATTCCCTCTTTAGGTACCAGTTAATATTAATTCCACTCTATATTTACATTAACAACTCCACAGAAGTTGAGGGAGAGTGCAGACACACCCTGTTGCTTTTTGCTGTCACATGGGGCGAAGAAACATAGTCACGCTTGGCAAAGATTCTCATTACTCGGTTGCAAAGGCAAATCCTAGATCTGCTGTGCTTTACACAGGATGACTGAGTCTATAATCACACTAGAAATTCCAGCCTGTGTTCAAAAAAGTATTTCAGGCCAGACTTCTCAATCAAAAAGTACAGAAGAGATTATTAATTTACAAGTAACAAATCTATGTATCCCAGAATTTGTACTTGAAGGAACTGTCCCCTTACTTCCTGGCAAAAATCTGCTAGCAGAAGCTGCAGTTAAGTTTCAAATAGATAAAAGCCTTAAATACATGTTTCATCTATTATTTCAGTAGTGTTAAATATTTAACATCACAAGAGTTGTTTCCCAGGTCACTCTACCTGTTGATGGTTTGCTTTTCATTTAGAGATACTATAGACTTGTTAACCCCAGAGGTTACCATTTTCAATTTCTGTTACTCACTACCAGACAGAGAGACCGAGAAGAAAAACAGGTCACAGTGAGAGGTTTAGTCACACAGTCCTCCTGCTTCCTTCCTTCCTGTTGCACAAGCCCATCAACTCTTCTGCTCTGAGAAGAGAGATTTATATGAGGGTGACTGTTATCTTTATTACCTGACAGAAGAAACATAGAAATAACTACAGTGTTACTGTGAAACATACAGGGGTACAGACTGATGCAAAAAATAAATTTTGTAGGACATTACTTCTCAATTTCTCTTTCTTTCTTCCTTTTTCAGGTGCAGAACTGCAGTACTCGCTGGTTAGAACTGCTCTCCCAGAGGCCGTGTTCTCTGCACTAGTCACAGAAAACTAATAGCAAATAGGATTTCTCTAATGCTAATAATTTGTTAGCATCGTTTTTCACAGAATCACAGAATGTCAGGGATTGGAAGGGACCTCGAAAGATCATCCAGTCCAATCCCCCTGCCAGAGCAGGAACCTAAATGAGATCACACAGGAAGGCATCTAGGCGGGTCCTGAATGTCTCCAGAGAAGGAGACTCCACAACCTCCCTGGGCAGCCTGTTCCAGTGCTCTGTCACCCTCACAGTAAAGTGTCTTCTCAAGTTTAAGTGGAACCTCCTATGTTCCAGCTCACACCCACTGCCCCTTTTCCTACCATTGGGCATCACTGAGAAGAGCCTGGCTCCATCCTCCTGACTCACCCTTAACTTATTTATAAACATTAATGAGGTCTCCCCTCAGTCTCCTCTTCTCCAAGCTAAAGAGACCCAGCTCCCTCAGCCTTTCCTCATAAGGGAGATGCTCCACTCCCTTAATCATCTTAATTTTTCCTTGCTGCTTATTATTACTGGTGACAAAGGTTCTTAAAACATTTTCTTTAGGAGAGAACTTGCATTAAATATTAAAAACTCGTCCTTGATGAAGGCATCACTTCAGCTATAAAGACAAGCCCTTGCACTGGGCACTAGAGGGCACAACAGACATCCTTTGGGCACAAGATATTTAAAACCTTCATATACTACTCCAGAGACAGAACAATGTGTACCATAAACGTTGTATTAATCATAGGAAAAGGCATAAGGGAAGCTAAAATAGTTCCTGTGCAGTTATATTCTAATTAATTTATTTTCTAAGGTAGACGATCATACCTTGCACCCTAACACACATCTTGTAGTCTATATGCAAGAAATGCACTCTCACACAAATATATTAGCATTTCCACATCAGTTTATACAACAGACATTAAGAATCACGAAATCGTGTGCTGTATCACTGATAAAGTGGGGGAAAAAGGAAACAAAATGCTAATCCAGTTCAGTTGCTGAAAGAATCAATCAACCTAAGTGCTGTATGTGTTTGTATGTTGGCATCTACAATGTTTTGGATTGTGTCATGACTCAATTCATTGTTGGCTTAAAGCAACAAACCTGATTTTTTCAGAGTAGTTCAGTTCTTGAACTTGAGAGAGTCTTATTATAACATCCAATAATGTATTTTTAACATGCAGATTTGGAGTTAGGCCATAAACTGACATAACTTGGAGGCAATAAAAAATGTTAGCTATTTACTCTTTCTTAGATGTATATGAAATGCAGGATTTTCTTATCTTTCTCCTATAATCAACTCAAAATTTTTATTGCAATGCCTGCAAGATATTGGAAAGCATAAATAAAAGCACTTAGTTGTTTTCAGATATTCAGATACTCTTGTTTTGACTCTTTTTACTTTTTCACCACTGACAACTTTTTTTTTTCCTCCTTAGGGGATGCTAGTGTAGGAAGCATAATTCAGACGTGCCCGAGGAACAAAGGTCTCCCTCTGTTCTGTTCACAAAGCAGAGTGACGCATGAAGTAGCACCGCAGATATCCCTGTATCACTGTGCCAGTATATCATAGTTTTGACCTGGAAAATTCATTTAATTTCAAAGTTTTATCTTTTGGTGCCACACTGCTCGTGGCTCTACCTAGTTCCTTGTCCCTGCAGCCACTTTGTTACCTGCAGTTTTTGAGTATTCCTCCTCCTTCTAGTGTACTTTGTTTGCTGTATCAATTTTGCTGGCACTGACACAGCAATAAGCACTAGGCTCATTCTAAATAATTCCCAGTAGATGCATTTCTGGTTTATAGCTTCTGACTCATCCTAAACTATTCTACCTCAGGTATTTTATAATGCTGTTCTTACAGCACTCAGTGCCAGAAAGTAATTAGCCTCAGCATGGTAGTAAAATATTAAAATATCCCTTATGTCCTTACCCTTCCATGTGATATAGCTGGGTTTATGCATTTGGAGAACTTGTGTCTTTTACATGCCCCTGACAATAGCTATGGCTCAAAAGGCTGAGGGAGTCCAAGTATTCTGAGAGGGGAAGAACAGCATTCATCTCCCCATAGCTACCTAGGTGCTGACAGATGTCTTCTGTAAGCCAAGTGGTGGGTCTCCTTCCATGAGCATCCAAGGCAAGTGAAAGCAATAGCATTTGAGTGACTAACCCTCTCAGCTTTAGAGGGATTTTAAATTAGATGCCCTAACTTTTACATGGATAAATTTAGGAGAGAAGAATCCCACCTGCATGCCTACATAAGTGGAGAGCAGTTCCATGGGTTTGGGGTAGCATGAGAAGAGAGAGGTTGGCTGTGATCCCTTATGTCATTACGTATACAGCACTACAGCATCTCTGAAGTGGGGTGCCTAAAGCAATTACAATATTTTGGTATCCTGACACTGTTTAAAGGGACTGTTACCAGCTCAGGAAGTTTAGTTACCTGAAAGCATAGCCACCGAGCAAGTATTTCAGGTCACTGAGCTGGTTCTCTCCAGTTCCCAGCTGAGTTACAGCTTGCCACCATGGACATTTTCTATTACTAAACTCAGTAACTTCAGAGCAATATTAAGAGTGGATCTTTATTACTGAAAATAGAATACAAAAGCTCCTTGGCAAAACAGAGAGGATTTTAAAAGTACTTTGAACAAAATGGAGCTTTGTTTGTGTGCAGAATATGACTGAGGGACTTAAAATCAGTGATTGCTCATGGGACTTAACTGGTAACAGTTCAGGAAAGTATTAATGGGCTCATTAAGGATAACAGCTGGTTTCAAAGAAGCATAAAATACTTAGGAACAAAATAAAGTGCAGATAGAAATGTGTCTGGCTTCCAGAATACCAAGGCTATTCAAACTGACTGCCTACCTGTCAACTAGTGAATGAAGAGGAGGAGAAGAGCTTGCAGACAGCATGACCCTACACCTCAGCATAGGAAAGGAAGAAGTCCATGAAATTTGTATCCATAGTGGGGAAGAGAATCAGGAACCATTTTTTAATGAAAAGCTTTATATGAATGATTCTCTCCCTTTAGTTACATGTCCTTCCTATTTTTGTAAGATACTGTCAAATATGCCTTGTAACTGGCTAAGAGATTTTCTTGACCAGTACTTGGCAAGTTTTTGCCTTTGAAAACCACCTAGGCCCACATTAAGCTCTTGATTCCCATTTTGCTATAAATTTCTCTATAATTGATCGTCATCCTGCTAGGGCTACTTCGCTTCCTTCCTCATACTTTCTATTTTGTTGGGTGCTTTGTTTTCCCTTATTTTTCATATCTCAGTCTTGATACTCTTGTCACGTAAGGCTTATTGATCTGACCAAACTCCAAGCCTATGGAAGACATCCAATACGATACCACTGGAAGCACAGCAACAGAATTACCTGACCGGGGAACTAAAATATATCTTAAAAAGAATGGGAAAAATGTAAGGTTAATATCCAATGAAAATTCTTAAATTAAGGCCACTTGCTTGAGGTTTCCAGGTGCAGTCTTTTAGGTTTCTATTTTAATGTTTACCTTGACATTAACCAGTTTCCTATTTATGAGAACTTTCTCTTTTCCTTCAGTTAATGCTGACTATGCTTCCTTGTAGTACGAATGCATGAGTCCTCAGAGGGAACTGTGACAAAACAACTCATTTTCTTTCTAGGCCAGATATTTAATAAAAACCAAAACAAACAAAGACCTAAAATCACATGAATGACAGGCAAAAATGAGCTCCTGCTACCTTCAAAACTTTCACCCAGTTGATGCCTAACAGGTAAAGAGAGAATGGGCTTTTCTTTTACAGCATTGTAGGAAACGCATATACACATCAAACTGCTGAGCATGTTAAAGGTTTCAGCAATGCTTGACACAAGGACTGGAGCCTTCATATTCCAAGGTCATCCCAGTGCCTAAGTGACAAAATCATGCCTGCATTCTCTCTTTTCCTTCACTGGAAACCAAGATATTTTTCTGCAGTGAAACACTTCCAACAGGAACTGATGATGTACCCACTCCAGAATCGCCTGCAGTTTGATGTGAGGGTCACTCTTTAAGAACAGGTGTTTGATTTCCCTCAAGCTGAAACGAGAGTTAGATCCAACTCTTGGACTCTCTAAATCAGTGGTCTGATAAGCAAATATTGCAACTGTATTAAAAAAGAGGTATCTCTGCCCTTCTCAGCTACGTGTCCAACCCCCTGCTCCAATAAAATCAACAGAAAAGCATGAGCTTTGATTAATTTTTCAGAGGAAAAAAAAAAAAAAAGCTATTTATCTTCACTAGATGTTTGGGTCTACAAAGAATAAAAGTATTTTAGATAACAGTAGAAAAGCTTATCCAGAATGTATCTGAAGAACAGTATTTAAGCTAGCAACTCGTGCCTAATTCCTCCTACAGGTGAGTCATTCACAGAGCACAGGGTTTGTTTCTAACAGACATGGGAACTAAGACTAGTACAGTGTTCTGGATGCCACTTGGGAGGCCAGGCAATTAAAATTTATTGATAGTCACTTTAAGTCTTAAGAGATATTTATGGGAGACAAACAAACCAACCTGGCCTCACATTTAAAATAAAGGGCTCTGAGCTGACTACCGCCATACAGGAGTAAAATCTTCTAATTATGATGCATAATTCCACACAGACATCAGCTCAACATTCAATAGCACTCAAAAAAGCAAATTTTACAGTAGGAATTATTAGGACCACAGAGCAGAAAATCATTATACCACTGGGTAAATCCAAGTTGCATCCATATTGTGAATACTATTTTATGCTCTTCAAATTCATAAGCTCCTCACGGCTGAGTCTGCAGCTTTCATTTGTCTAAAATCACAATGCATGCTACAGTGTTGCAGTATTTTCCAGTTTTAAAAGGCTATTATTTACCTGTAGTAAAATAAACCATCCTTCCTCTTATATACCTGTGAAATATTTTAACATAGATACCTATCCATCTGATGCATCATTAATGTGTTCTCTGAAGTCCTTCCTCCACTAAATATACTCCCTTTTAATGCTGTTTTTATATTCAGGTAGACCTTTTCAAATTTTTTAACATTAATAATATATATGATAACAATATACATTGGGAGGACAAAAATATTTTGTGCTCCAAGAGAAAATCAGCCATTTACTTTATCCATGTTACACTCACTCTTTACATTAAACCTCCAAAAGAGACCAAGATAATGGCGAGTCCAGGAGCTATGTCAAAATCTGTGTGGGAATCCAGGAGTGTTTCTGAAACTCCATGTCAGAATCACAGAATCACAGAAAGGTTGGGGTTGGCAGGGACCTCTGGGGATCATCTAGTCCAACCCCCCTGCCAAAGCAGGTTCCCTAGAGCAGGTTGCACAGTATGGCACCTAGGTGGGTTTTGAACATCTCCAGGGATGGAGACTCCACAACCTCTCTGGGCAGCCTGTCCCAGTGCTTTGGCACCCTCACAGTAAAGAAGTTTTCCCTCATGTTTAAGCAGAACCTCCTGTGTTCCAGTTTGTGCCTGTTGCCCCTTGTCCTATCGCTGGCCACCACTGAAAAGAGTCTGGCCCCATCCTCTTGATACCCGCCCTTTAGGTATTTATAAACATCAATAAGGTCCCCTCTCAGTCTTCTCTTTTCTAGGCTGAAGAGTCCCAGCTCTCTCAGCCTCTCCTCATATGGGAGATGCTCCAGCCCCTTAATCAACTCTGTGGCCTCCACTGGACTCTCTCCAGAAGTTCCCTATCTCTCTTGAACTGGGGGGTCCAGAACTGGACACAATAATCCAGATGTGGCCTCACTTGGGCAGAGTAAAGGGGGAGGAGAACCTATTTCGACGTGCTGGCCATGCTCTTTTTAACGCACCCCAGGACACCATCGGCCTTCTTGTCCACAAAGGCACACTGCTGGCTCATGGCCAACTGGTCATCCACCAGCACTCCCAGGTCAAGATAAGACTGAGCACGTGTTGGCTCCCACCCAACCCAGAGAAAGCTTTGGACGTGTGGGCTGGGTGATAGCTATCATTCAGGCTCCGGATAGCAGCAGATAAGGATAGGACAGGAAACAGGATCCCAGAGGAGGCTGCATGCGGGCACAGACCTGGCCAATGCTCAGGTGATGTCCAGGCAGAAACAGTTCTAAAGTAGGGTGAACGCCAAGGAGGAAAGCAGGAACAGGGAAAATTTTAAAAAGACCCCCTGGAAATACTCTAATACCCAACAACTTTTGAATGGAGAAAAGTTCACTGGAACAGTGTCACTTTTTTCTTTACTGTTTCTGTGAGGTATCATATTAAATAGTGGGTCACATATTATCTAGGTACAGTATATAAACTACTATCGTTTTTCCTTTAATTGCCCTTGTCCTACCATAAATAGACCTTATGCACAGGGGGAAAAAAAATGAAGGAAAACATACACTTTTGGCTTGGGCGTTTTTATGAGCTATAAAAAACAGCCTATGTAAAAATCAAAGTCTTTGGGCTATAGCCATTTCAGGTGGGTTTTTTGCTTGATTTTGCCCATTCTTCAAAAAGTGAATTGTACTTGCTAGCAGTACACTAATACCAACAGCCCTTAGCTGTTTAAACACCGAGTGTTTTGTCAGAAAGTCTTGTTATTTCTGTTACCAGAAAGGATGAAAGGACAAAAATAAGATATCCTGCCTGAGGAGAAGTAAACTTTAACTCAAACCTGGGTTTCTGGAGTCCCTGCCCAGTTCTTTACCCTGCTGCTTCCTGCATAACCAGGAGAGTGCAGCCAAGCAGAATTTGGACTCGTGTTTTATATTCAACACATGTTGGTGAGTGACAGCTGCAGCCTTGGCTTCTGGTGCTGCCAGGGCTGTCTCCAGTGCCCGCAGCACGGCGTGTGTCACCTCTGCCCTGGGAAGCCTGGGGAGATAGCTGAGGGGTGTGTGTCTCCTCTGACCCTGATGGCATAAATGGCAATGGGTGAAAAATGCAGATGGTGTCAGGTTTGCACTGTGGTTTTCTGCTCACCCCACCGCAAGAGGACGCAGGTAGATCAGCCATTTATTTCCCAAGCCATTGGGCCCAGTTCACAGAATCGGAAAAGACCTTTAAGATCATAAACCTAACACTGACAAGTCCTCAACTAAGCCATGTCCCTCAGCACTATGTCTACGTGACTCTTCAATCCCTCCAGGGATGGGGACTCCACCACTGCCCTGGGCAACCCCTTCCAATGCCCAAGAACCCTTTCAGGAAAGAAATTCTCCCTCAGATCCAATCTCAACTGCCCTTGGCACAACTTGAGGCCACTTCCTCTTGTCCTGTCACCTGTTACTTGGTTGAACAGACCGACCCCCACTTCTTTACACCCTCCTTTTAGGTAGTTCTACAGAGCAATAAGGTCTCCCTTCAGCCTCCTTTTCTCCAGACTAAACAACCCCAGCTCCCTCAGCTGCTCCTCATAACACTTGTTCTCCAGACCATTCCCCTTGCCAGCTTTGTTGCCCTTCCCTGGACTCCCTCCAGCACCTCCATGTCCTTCTTTTAGTGAGGGGCCCAAGACTGAACAGAGGACTCGAGATGTGGCCTCATTGGTGCCAAGTACAGGGGTAAGATCACTTCCCTGGTCCTGCTGGCGACACTATTCCTGATACAAGCCAGGATGCCGTTGGTCTTTTTTGGCCACCTGGGCACACTGCTGACTCATGTTCAGCCTGCTATTGACCAACACCCCCAGGTCCCTCTCTGCTGGGCAGCCCTCCAGCCACTCCTCCCCAAGCCTGTCGTGCTGCCGGGGGTTGTTGTGGTCAAAATGCAGAACCCAGCATTTGGCCCTATTGAAAC
>NW_010333443.1:0-15349 GCF_000700745.2 Antrostomus carolinensis | reverse complement strand
GCAAGGATGCTGTGCGAGACCGTGTCGAATCAGTCCAAGCCTTGGTTGCCAACACAGAGAAAACTAAGTAGAGGCTTCAGAAAGAAGTGGAGAACCTCACTGTTGACCTCGAGAAGGCAAGAAATCCAGCCATTCAAGAGTGCATCCAGCACAAGCCTGACCAGCAAGACCTAAGAGCTGGTACTGGAAGTCCTAGGAGTCCTGTTAACACAGGTCAGCTTTGGACTGGTCCCTTATTTCTTAATATTTTAAGATCCCTCTATTAAAAGTTAAGTAATATGTATGACCATGAGAAGCAAGGCTAAGATTTATCACATCAAGAGCAAACCCAGATGAGAGCTGCAGCTAATTCCTAGGCACACACAGCATGCTTCTGGTAAGCTCATTAACTGACTTCCAGAAACAAGAGTACAGCTAAAGCAAAAGCTCTCCTTTACTGCCAGGCAAGGTATTCATCTTCTTTTTAAGGATAATGATATCCTACTTTGAACTTTTCAGTGTTGAAATACCAGTGGGTTGGCCACTGGTTATTAACTGCCACACTCAAAGCAGATCTAAACAACGTGCAGCTTAAACACTAGCAACAAATGCTCCTTCATTAAATTAGCATTTCTACTCTTGCTAGTGTGAGTGTAAAAGCATGAATAGTAGTGCAACTGTGGGACATTTGAATAAAAATGTTACTTAAAATAGGCACAAAGGCTGCTCCAAATCCACTGAAGTCCTTGGGTATGTGCCAATGACTGCAGTCAGCTTTAGAACAGGTCTCGAGCTGAAAATCCCACATACAGCATTACATTACTGGGCTGAAAATAAAATAAATCTGTTTCACCACCACTTTCTTTAATGAAGCAGTTCTTTATTCTCTGGTTCCTGTGGTGTGCTTGTCACCATGGTATCTGAACGCATGTACGGATCATAAGGATATGTAGAATATTTGTGATTAAAAGCTCCTTGGAAAGAAAAATGTACCTTTATTCTTTCCTTTCATGACAAGCGGTTAAACACAGTCTAAAATGGTCTTGAACAACATCTTGTTTGTAACTGAATCGTCTTTGAAATAGAAAGAGTCACACTAATCAACCCAGGCAATTACCAACAGCACATCTGCACAAGGGATATCTGAAGTGGAAAACATTTGCTCCACAGCAGCATCATTATAACCTCAGGAGCAAGAAAGACTATGACACTGATGGGAACTGGGTGGTCTTGTTAAATTCCTAATGGTGAGGAAAGAAAGCCTCAAACATTTTAATCATCCATTCAGAGTGACCAAGAGAAACTCTGCCAGTCATTAGAGCGGCTGCCAATTTAACTGTGACCAGTTGGCAGGACAAGCAGAGAAGTGAAGTGTGAAGAAAACTTGTGTCCAGTCAATGCTTGGCTTTATCTTTCCAGGCAAATGCTGCTTGCGCTGCCCTGGACAAGAAGCAGAGAGTCTTTGATAAGATGCTGGTGGAAATGGTCAGCTCCCAGAAGGAATGTACATGACTGAAGACTTTGAGCTTAAGATTGCCTGTGATGAACCCTCAGAGCACCTGGAATCTATGAAGAGCAGCAAGGCCCTTCAGGGTAAGTACTGGTTTGATGTTAAAAAACTCTGAAAATCAAAAGCCTTTGTAATGATCTCTTGTGGGGTCTTCCAGGAACAATTCCATTCCTTTTCTTATTTCTAGCAGTGCTTTCACTCTCTGGGAACACACATTTGATGCACTTGAAGTCACAGGTTAAATTCTGCTCTTGGGCAGAGCTGGAACTCACACACACACCATCCCCATCAGATCACCCAAGACTGTCACTAGCGCACTGCTTTCAGGACACCGACTCTGGGGATAACATTCAGGATCGAGGTTCTTTCTGAACCCTCAAAACACAACCACAACAGCAGCTTGGTTGTACTCACTGTTATACCAGGACATCATCACTCCAGGCTGGGCCACGTATCATCACTAGAGCTTCACATAAAGGAATAATGGACCAGTTACAGCATTAGGCTTAAATAAGACACAGGCTGCAGTTCCAGTTCTGGCTACCAGCATTCTCTTGAATTCTGATCAATTCACTTAGGAGACTATCAACTTTACCCTGGGAAGATGATATTCCCTTTAACCTCAGGGAGAAGGATTAGGCATCTCCAGGAATCAGTTCAGAGCAAGCCAGATAAACTTCTGCTCAGAGTCTCCTTTGCATCGCTTCTCCCCCACTGGCTGTACAGGGAGAGCAGCTGCCTTGGCTCTTTTTTAAAAAAAAAAAAACCCAACAAAAACCCAACCAAATAAACAAAACCCCCAACAAACAAACAAAAAACCCAACAAAAAACCAACCAAGCAAACAAAAACCCCAACAAACAAACAAAAAACCCAACAAAAAACCAACCAACCAAACAAAAACCCCAACAAAGAACCAACCAACCAAACAAAAACCCCAACAAACAAACAAAAACCCAACAAAAAAAACAACCAAACAAACAAAAACCCCAACAAACAAACAAAAACCCAACAAAAAAACCCCACTTCTGTAAATTGCAAAAATTGATCTCTTGCAGGAGGCTGGAAGATGACACTGTAAATATTTAGAAGATGCTACAATCTGCTGCCCTTGTGGACAAGAGAAAACAGTGATGGACTCTCTGGCACAGACCCAGTGTTTTCTGGGCTATCTCCCCCCCAACCCTTCGCTCTGGACTACATCAGCTGGCAGAGAGCCCCATTCTGCTCTACAGAGATGATGTGGTGTCCTGTTTGCATTTTGTAAGAGCAACCATCTGAAAGGGGGAGAGGGGAAAGCTGGATAAAAACTGGGAAAAAACTCTCTTGATTTCATGGGCTTCATTCTTCCAGCTCCATGAACACACACAGCTAGCAGGGCTCATTCAGAAATCCAGGATCATATTGAGCAATGAAAGAAAAGGGCAGTTGATATAAAGTGACTGGAACCAATTCATGCCATTTCCATTCAAAGAATCTGTCTGGTACACTTGGTAAAGTTCACAGTCCTGAAATAAACTGATCATATGAAATATCCCTTTTCTTCCCTAAAGGAAATGAAGGATCTAATCAATCAGCAGGGAAGGATCTAATCTAATCAATCAGGAGGGGAGAGCATTCTTGAGGTGCAAAAGACAGAGACTGGAGATTGAGAAGGATGAACTGCAGGTGGCACTGGAGGAAACAGAGTCTTCCCTGGAGATACCAACGCTACAGATGTGAGAGCTGCCCGCCAGCCTGGTGCCTGCCATTCCATCAGATGGATTTTGTATGTCTAACCCCAGAAAGGGCATTTGTTTGTCCATCTGTTGCACCCTTCCTTGCAGGCTGAAGAAAGTAAACTGATCTGCATTTAGCTCAAAGTGCCTCAGGTTAAAACTGACATTTAGAGAGAACATGAGAAGGAAGAATTTGAAATAACCAGGTACAGTGATGATACATTAAGTCGCAGGTGAAGGCTGCAGCATGGAGGTTTTAAGTTAAGACATTAGGAAAGTTTTTTAATAATTAAGGGGAATTACTCCTTGGACTAGATTGTCTGGAGGTTTTAGAGTCTCCATTATTGGATATTAAGTGCAGTCTGGTCACATATTGCCAGTGGGACTGGTTTAGCAGGAGGTGATCCAGATTTTAGGCAGTAGATTTTTAAGATGACCTCTTGAAAGCCTCTCCCAGCCCTATGTTTTAAAATAAAGTATTCATGAATAGTATCTCAGTTTTAAACAGGTTTGAAAAGTTACTGTATTTTTACTACTTGGTGGGCAATAATTTGATATGAAAGCTGGAGCAGACTCAACATAACAGAATGCTGTACCATATGCTTCACTGGACTCCACGGAAATAATCACCAGCATGCAACTGAGTCTCTGCAGGCGAGTCTGGAGGCTGAAGCAGCGTGCTGAAGTGCTCAGGCTCAGGAAGATGGACACTGACCTGACCAGAATGGAAATGCAACTGGATCACACCAACAGGAACAAGAATGAACTTGTCAGGACACTGAATAAACTGCAACAGCATGTCAAGGTTAACTGGAGAGGATGGAAAAGCATACCAGTTCTATTTACAGCTTAAGCAAAGCAGCAGTAGGTGCTGTACTCTTGTTTAGACAGACATCTTGAACAATCTGAGAATTACATTCAAAAGCCCTGCTTCTCCCACTCATACCAATTTCAATGTACAGTAGTTCCAACAAACCTTCTACCAGAGAAGCATTACTACCAGCTTTTGTCAAAATAGAAACCCAAAGAACTATTCGTATGTAATTAAAACAAAGAAGTTCTGCTTTTAAGGGAAGTTGTAATTGTAGTTTGAACAGGATAGCCAAGAAGTGGACTAGAAATTAAGAGAGATGTAAAACTAAGGAGTTTGCTTTGGCTCTTCATTTCTGAAATAAAGCTATGTAAGTAAACTAGTAAAAGGCTAGTCTCTTTGCTGGAATAAAGTGGTATAACTGCTGCCAAAAATCTAATTTTAGTAACTTAAAGAGTGACAACAAGGATTCTTTCCTTCTATACACATGTATGTATATACAAACACTCAAACCTAACTTGTCCTCAATTACATCAGCCTCAGAAGTAATTCTCTTGAAGTCAGTGTGGCTACAATGATGCAAGACAGGAATACATGATACGGAGAACCAGCAATGAGGGGTTGTTTGTTTGTTTTTTTTTTGGGGGGGGGGCGGGGGGGGAAGAGTGATTTTTAAAACTATTTTTAAATCTGACATCACCTTAGAGAACAGTTTTGCATCTGTTCAGCTTCCGCTCCCTTCATTCTTTACATTAATCTTTCATCTGCTTTCAGGACCTTGGGATCCAAAGGGATGAGGATGCTTGCCAGCACGAGGAGGAGCTGCAGGAGCAGTACGTGCTGCCTTTGCCTGCTACAGACAGAGCTGGAAGAAGCACAGACCCGTCTGGAGGGCCGTGAGCACTCTCACAAAGTCCTGGAGCAGGCAGAGGTCATGGAGAAGACATAACAAACTCAACACCACCCATGTACAGAATAAGCAGAACTATTTATGCAACAGCTACCTTGTCGTAGATTTTATGTGCAAGTGGTTTAACATTAAATCTTAACTCTGGGTAAGAAGTGCAGCATTAGGTCAATATTGGCTAAATCCAACAGTGGTCCTAAGACAGGTCTGATAATTCTATGGAACATGAAGCACAGAGCCACCAAGATGATGAAGGGAGTGGAGCATCTCCCTGCTGAGGAAAGGCTGAGGTAGCTGGGTCTCTTTAGCTTGGAGAAGAGGAGGCTGAGGGGAGATCTCATTAATGTTTATAAATATGTAAAGGGTGAATGTCAGGAGGATGGAGCCAGGCTCTTCTCAGTGATGCCCAATGGTAGGACAAGGGGCAATGGGTGTGAGCTGGAACACAGGAGGTTCTGCTTAAACTTGAGAAGAAACTTCTTGACAGTGAGGGTGACAGAGCCCTGGGACAGGCTGCCCAGGGAGGGGGTGGAGTCTCCTTCTCTGGAGACATTCAAGACCTGCCTGGACGCCTTCCTGTGTGATCTCATTTAGGTTCCTGCTCTGGCAGGGGGGTTGGACTGGATGAGCTTTTGAGGTCCCTTCCAATCCCTGACATTCTGTGATTCTGTGAAGAGCTCAGTCTTTAGAGATATCACACTGATAACAGGATTTAAAAAAAAAAAGCACCATCTTGGCCCAGTTGTGCTCCCAGCAAGGCCGATGAAAATACTTTTAGCAAATTTGGTGGAATAATTAAGACAGTGCTGAGGACTTTTGAAAAACCTCCTGAAATGGACAGTATAAAATCCTGCCTCCACTGAAACTATAGTTTTACTTGTTGTTTCCATGGTGCTGGGATTTCTTCAATAGACTGGAGCCCACAGCAAGATCCATTTAGAGTGAAAATTTTAAGCATCCTTGCGTTACAGATTGCAGTATGAAATAACATACCTGCCATTTCATTTTGTGCACAGATTTAGGAAGCTACTTTAACATTCACCATGACAGTCTGCAGTTCTTTTCCATGAAGGCCACATAAGCTAACAGTTCCAAAAAGAAGAGTATAACTTCTAGAAAGGATAAGAAGCGTTTCTCAGCTGCAATTATGGGACATCACTTACAAGAACTGAGTTGTAAATGTGGCTTTTAATAAAATAGGTTAAAAAATGCAACCCAGGCATTCACCTCCAATTGACTGATAATAAAAGGATGCATTTTTTAGCAGGTGAACTGCTATCTCCACACTGAATTTTGGGGTTTAAATTTACTTGTTACACAAAATCTACATAGCACAGAACCTGTGCAGCATCCTGGAACACAATGGTCCATTTACTTGATGTTGTTTTGCTGAAGAGCAGCTTGTGTTGCTAGAATGCAGTTTTTCTATTAAAGCCTTTGTAGTTCTTCCTTAGAGTGGGTTTTTTTTATTATTATTATTATTACAATTTTTACAGCAGCAACAACAACAGTCCTCCAATGATTCATATCAGTAAGCTGTAAGCACTAAATGAGCTGTGGGGCTCATATTTTCCATCAGATAAAAAGACACATACATACTGTAAACTGCAGAGCAGAGACTATGTTTGTTGAGAATGCAATCAAATTCAGTTTCAGTGGAGTCTAAAGCCAGCTGCTGCTACTGCAGCATAACTTTGAAATAAAGAATATTGGTATATCAACTCAAAATCCATACACACAGAAATTCAGGGAAACAGACTGAGACTCAAGGCTTTCATAAACAACAGGGTCTATTTCTGCCTCGGAGGTGTATCATCATTTTAGCTCTCATTTAGCATGCAAGTAAATACACAGGTCCTAATGTTCTGTAACACAGACCCAGTGGGGATGAATCCCATTTGGCTTATCAGTGCACAATTTTATAGAGAAAAAACAAACTCTACAGAAAACTGGGATGCACAAATCATCTCTTTGAGAGTGAAATGGAAATGCTGAACAGGTAAGACATTCTGGGTCTCTCAGACTTCTTTCTGCCCTCTAGAGTCAGTCTGCTTATTATTAAATGAAAGCTGGAGCCCAGCGTTCAACACACTACTAATGAGCATGAGGATATCATCAGTGAGCACTGAGCAGCTGATGAGAGAGCAAAGAAAGCTGTGGCTGATATAAGTCACCTCTCCATCTTTCTGCCCTTTATGTTGGTAGCTGGAAACCTTAAGGTCTCTAATCCATTACTTCTCTCCAGTGCTGATTTGAAAGCACATTTAAGAATACATGTTAGCACTTGCATTGCTTTTTATGACCTTCAGAAGCAGAATGCATGTTAGCTCACTGATTGCAGCCTGGCAAAATTAATCCACAAAAGAAATCCACTTCCTCTCTGCCTCCCTGGTAATCTACATCACAGATGGCACCCTGAGGAATTCCTCCATTTCCTCTCAATTTATCCTTTCTTTCACTTACTACACAACTCCACTCATCACACCTATCAGGCCTCCAACAAAGAGTAGGCTGGCTTCCCTCTCTAGCTAGTCAATGGCATTCAGAATTGGCACAGAGGGGAGAAAAGTTGCCAGCACTGAGCAGATTGCTCCTTTGGCACTGTGCTGACAACTGGCACTTCAGAAATATCATAGCTAGCTGTGGATTTAATGCACAGCATTTCCTCCCAGAGTGAGGCCGAGCCTTCTGCCACCTTTGTGCTTTCAGCTACTGCATGTTCAGACAATATCTTCACTTTCCATCGACAGCACGCTCTGAGCCACCCTTTTTCCATTGAAGGGTAGAAATAAAAGCCTGAAGTGTCATTAGAACTGAAGCTATTGACTTAATAGGTGGGGATAATACCTTTGAATAGTCCAGTGGTACTAAGCGAGCACACCACCACCTGGTTTATGGTCCAATCTAGAGTTGTCCAAGTCAGCTGGGATTACTTCTGTTGATTTCAGTGAACTGTGGATCCAGTCTTTAGAAAGGCAGCCTATGATACAGAGAAAAATTAAAGATGTGGCAAAATTTCTCAGCAGGTAACATACAGAGAATATATCCCAGCTTTCAAGGCTCGATATAAAGAGCTGTACTGTCAATCTGTTTCCTACCTTCCTCACAGGCTTCCTGTGTGGCAAAAGATCTGTGTCTGGAGCAGGATCATTGCATGCAGCTGGAAAAGATTAAGAACTATTAAACTGCAGTAAAAGACCTGTAAGTCAAGATGTTACAGGCTGAGTAGTTAGCCCTGAAAAGAGAGGGGAAAAAAAAAGCACCATCATGAAGCTCCAGGGTAAAAAAAAAAAACATATACAAATATATTTGAAAGATCATTCCAACAGAGGAGCTATGAAAGTCTTCCCTACATCTGAGCTTCCACATTTAGCACAAATACCTAAAAAGGAACATTTTACATGTCCCAAAGGGAATGCACTAATTTAAGGAAACCCAGACTGGATAGAAAAAATGCATGTAGGACACTCTCAGCCCACTGGAGCACAAGAGAACTTCAGCACTTTGCATCTCATGCAGAACTCATTGATCAGAATCTTTATGGTGCCTGAGTACACCAGGAACAAGCCACTGGTATGTGTAGGTGATCTACACCCACGAAGGAGAGTTTGCAAGGTGTACTGTCAGCAGTATGACTTGCTGGTTATTTTTCAACTGCTACAGAATTCTAGAGCACAAATAGCTTCAAATTCTTGGGGTAGATACCATCTTCCTATTTCTTTTTCTGATCCTCATAGTTGGACATCAACACTTCAAATCCTTTTCATGATCATTTATCCCTCTGTTCCTTTTCAGATTAAGGAACTGTAAATAGAGCTAGACTCCAAACAGAAACACCATGTGGAGACTGAAAATCCTGCACAAGAACAAGAGGCTTCTAAAGGAGCTGGTCTTCCACAAACAATGGCCACAAAATCAAGAAAGCTGGGGAAGGACTTTTCCTAAGGACAACTAATGACAAAACAAGGGGAAATGGGTTTAAACTGAAAGAGGGGAGGTTTAGATTAGAGATCAGGAAGAAGTTTTTCACTGTGAGGGTGGTCAGACACTGGAACAGGTTGCCCAAGGAAGCTGTGGCTGCTCCTCCCTGGAAGTGTTTAAGGCCAGGTTGGATGAGGCTTTGAGCAACCTGGTCTAGTGGAAGGTGTCCCTGCTGATGGCAGGGGGGTTATGACTGGATGAGCTTTAAGGTCCCTTCCAACCCAAACCATTCTATGATTCTATGAACTAGTACACACAGGAACAGCTGGAGAAGGTGCAGAAGAAACTGAAAGCTTACAAGAGGCAAGCTGAGGAGGCTGGACATATTCCCTGCTCCAGCTCACTGCTTCATCACACAATCACACCTCGTACACCAGAGGCATTTTGTTTCTCCACATACTGCAGGAAACACATTCCATTCATACTGACAGCAGCCCAAGACACGTGGCCCACTGCAGATGTGCATGCACCTATTGAGACAGTCACCCAAAAACCTGCATCACTCTTTACAAAGCATTAATCTCCTCTCCCTTCTTGGCAGCCACTTCCTGTCCTCAAATACAGTCTCCAATATGTGCACAGATATGAGCACACAATTAAAAACCAACCTATTAACTACTGTTCTCTAGGGTCACGATTGTACTCTTCACCTTGAGGTCATTATGCTGAAGAAGCAGATCAGACATGTTCCAGGTCACCATTTTCCAGTGCAAAGATTTCTCTTGTTGAATCCAACCCTTTCTGGTGCAGGAACAGGAGGTTAGCCAAAGCCTGGCCAGGTACAGGAAGACCATATATGAACTGGATGACACTGAGAAGAGGGAGATGGGATGGCTGAAGCAGCTCTAAACAAACTGCACACCAGGCATTGTGTTGCAGCAAGCAAAAAGCTCACTTTGGGCCAGACTATCTAAGTTCCTAAACCCTCTTCCTCTGTGTCAATGGCTCAAGAACAGGCACCAAGATAGAACTCACGTGTTTGAACCCATCTGCCATGAATTTACTACAACAGAAAAGGGTGTGGGATGGAGATGAGGAAAACATAGGTGTGTTCTCAGCACCAGCTGACTCATGCAGTCATACGAAAGGGAACAGAGCTATTCCACAAGTCTTTACGCACAGAGATAACTTCTGAAACAGTTAATGGTTAGTGCAGACATGTTCTCACTGATGGTAGAACATAAAGGGGAAAATAGCAGCATCCTTCTGCTTCCAAAAGGGATGCACTAAATCTTTTCTCAAGGGCAACAAAACTGCACAGCAAGGACCTCTCTGAGGAAAAAGCTCACCTCCTCCTGGCACACTGCTCCAGGCCATTTTTGCACACTCCCGCAGTCTAGCAGGGAAGACAGGGATCACAAAATATACAAAGCAAGTACCACCCAACTCATCCTCCCTCTCTTCCTCCGGGGTAACAACAAGGGGTATCACAGAATATTAGGGATTGGAAGGGACCTCAAATGATCATCCAGTCCAAATCCCCTGTTGGAGAAGGAACCTAAATGAGATCACACAGGAAGGCATCCAGGCAGGTCTTGAATGTCTCCAGAGAAGGAGACTCCACACCCTCCCTGGGCAGCCTGTCCCAGGGCTCTGTCACCCTCACTGTCAAGAAGTTTCTTCTCAAGTTGAAGCAGAACCTCCTGTGTTCCAGCTCACACCCATTGCCCCTTGTCCTACCATTGGGCATCACTGAGAAGAGCCTGGCTCCATCCTCATGACATTCGCCCTTAACATATTTGTAAACATTAATGAGGTCTCCCCTTAGTCTCCTAGTAGCACATCATTGCTTATCAAAGTGATTCCTTTCCATAGCAGAAGGTTTGATGGGCATGTGCCTACGCATTATAGCATTTCTACCTTCTTCATAACAAGGTTTCAAAAGGAAAATAAGGTGCTACTACACGACTACTTCAATCTCCTCTTTTCTTACGGTGTACTGTGTATCTTGCCAAGAGCTGCCCACTGGAAAAATGCTGTAGCACTGATTGAATCAACAGGTCTGAGATATCAAGAAGTGGCTTACTTGGAAAAAAAGACTAAGACACAAGAAGTGTGCAATGATCTGCAGATAGAAGAATTATCTGTGTGTCAGACCTGCAAATAATACTTCTCAAGTATACCTGGAATGATAGAAGACATCCAACGCTACTTGAAGGATCTGTGCTAACACAGATTTGGGATTTTTCAAGTAAAGGATAGGAAGTGTGATCATCTCCTCCTGGTAGGAGGTGGGCCATCGCTGGCAAATAATTCCCCTCATCAATAACCTTCATTCCTAGACTTAATAAAGCTTATTGTACGGGGAAAAACTTGAGTTTGTTTGCAGCAGAACACAGTGTTCAGGGTCGCTGCTCAAACTGAAGATGCTAGGCACAGCAGAGTGCTGCAATGGGAAGGCAGAGTAGCACAGAAAGAGCAAATTCAAACAAACTGGGAGGCAGAAAGAGCTCCTGTGGCAGCACAGCGAGTACAGTCTGTAGGACATGAGACTTTGTTGGTTGTGGGAGAATTACTCTGGAACTAGGAGGGCTGACCCCTAGGGAATGCCTCAAACCAGCTAACCTGAACGATGCCAACGTACAATTTTACTGCCATAATCTAAAAAAAAAAAGATAAATGGTGATAAACACTGCTGCTGTTTCTTCTCTAGTGCTGGTTTTCTGTAGGAGCTGGAGTAAAACACTGCTGTCATCCAAACACCCTGCTGCTGTTCACCAAGCCCTGCATGGACAACTGGAACAAATGCATTTAGGCACACAAGCTTTGAAAAGCAGGCTAACGGAGTGCAGACGCTGCCAGATGTCACACACGTGACACGTGGCTCTGAAGGTTGGTCGTTTAGAGCCTGAGCATGGCCCTTACCTGCTTCACCACAGATCTTCTCTGGCAGCGGGGGGAAAAGCAGCATCAAGCTCATCATTACCTAGAAAGCCAGAATGTAAGAAGATTGGGCTGTAAAAGTTTGGTCAAGCTGCAAGCAGACTTCCTTCTTTCTCATTCTGTGTTGTGACCATTGTGCACACTCCACATAAAGTTAAACCAGGAGCTGGTAAGAAGGACACAGTAAAGTAGCAAAACAATAGGACATTGGGATACATTGTCTTTCCCTGCTTAAAAATCCCAAATTTGCAGTTATTTAGATCATCTGTGATTTTATCCGATCTCAAGGCAAAGTTCTTAATAACTCAATATTACTGATGCAAATTGATTTTGATAAATTACTGTGATCTAGATGGCAGTTCTAGAGAAATGGGGAATACAATTAGGGGGAAAAGAGAAGGCTCCGGGGAGATCTTATAGTGGCCTTCCAATACCTGAAGGGGCTACAAGAAAGCTGGGGAGGGACTTTTCATAAGGGCAGTTAATGACAAAACAAGGGGAAATGGGTTTAAGCTGAAAGAGGGGAGGTGTAGATGAGATATTAGGAAGAAGTTCTTCACTGTGAGGGTGGTCAGACACTGGAACAGGTTGCCCAGAGAAGCTGTGGCTGCTCCTCCCTGGAAGTGTTTAAGGCCAGGCTGGATGAGGCTTTGAGCAACCTGGTCTAGTGGAAGGTGTCCCTGCTGATGGCAGGGGGGTTGGAACTGGATGAGCTTTAAGGTCCCTCCCAACCCAAACCAGACTATGATTCTATGAAAAAATTTACATTTGTTGCATCTTCCTTTTAGACATCAAGCACTATATGACACTGTGCTGGCAACTGCTACATTTTCAAACACTGAGGTGAACAACACACATCTAGAATGCCTCTCAAGGCAAGTAATTTCATCTGCAATTACCTGCTTGTATATATAAAATCCTGCTTCCAAAAGACCTCTTCTTGGCTAACTGCTACCCATCTGCATGCATTTCCTGTTTAAAAACTAAAAACAACCTCAAAGGATGTCCCAGCTCAATTTTTTTTAAATCTATATCTTAAGATGAGACTGCATCTAAACTACTTTCACTGAGATCAGTTTGGCCTTGCTTCTGAGGCTTTAATCTCCAAAAACATTGGCATCCTTTCTGGATTAGCACAGGATAATTGTATCAGCAATACAGCAGAAACAAAGGTAAAAAAATTCTCCAGAAAGCTTCACTGGAGACAGGGCCTCAGGTTTTAATGCTTAAAAGCTCTGCAAAGTTCCTAATTTAGATACTTTCACCCCATCTGGTGAAAATCATTTTGTAAACATCAAACCATCCACAAATGTAATTTCATTCCTGTTACATAATTTGACTTGGCCTAGTTGCATATCTTTAATCTGCGCAGCTGATCTAGTTTTATCGTTAAGCCAATAAGGGCTGCAATGATCACACATCTGGCTGTTACAGACCCACAGTAACACTGGTTTAGGAGACCATCGACTCAAGGTTCCTTCTCAAATTCAAGCTCTTATACTGCACTTGTGCCATTCTGACAAATATTTGCCTGATCCATTCGTAAAAACCTCCAAGCAGAGCCCCACATCCTGCCAGGTCAGTCCAGAACAGGCCTTGATGACTTCAAAGGAGTCACTGAGAACTTTTTTCACTGTAAGCTAGATCTGCCTTGCTGTTATCTTACCTTATGACTTCTCACCCTACCCCCAGCTGGACACAAGAGAACAAATTGTTCCTTTCCTCATAGCAGCAGCCTTTTATCTCTTTGAAGGCTTACCACATCTTTCCTCAGTTTCCCGTCCTCTCAACAGGCTCAGCAGAAGTCATGTGCTCAAAGACTCTGATCATTATTACCACTTTGTTCTCCAAATATCCACATTTCTCTTGTGTGAAGCCCAGGATGGGACATACCCTTCCAGCAGATTCCCATGGACATCTTACCAGCCTTTTATATGGACCTGCACAGTGTTTGTCTCTTCTACAACAGCGAGATGTTATGGGCTCTTATTCAGTTTATGACCCATGACAGCCCCTCCATCCCTCCCATCAGCACAGCCAGCTGCCCAGATCTTCCTAATCCTGTAATTCTGAAGTTGGTTACTCTGAAGTTGGCAGCTACTGCTGAAGCACATCCTATTTTTAATTTTTTTCCAGAGAGCTCCCATTTTGAATCTTAGTTCTACAATTGTGTTTATTCTGCCTTCAAACTCGATCTCATCTCGAAATGCAGTAATTACATTCTCTGTTTCATCATGGATGAGTAATGGACCCAGGGTAATTCCCTGTACAAGCACTGATATCAAGTACAATTTTCCTCAACCAGTTTTGCAACTCCCTTTGAGCGGTATCATCCAGACTGGTTTCCCAGTTTATTATTAGAATATCCTGCAAGCCAGTGTCAGAAGCTCTACTAAAAAAAAATCAAGATATATGACATATACTGCTTCTCCCTTATCTGCAAGCCTTGTTATGCTGCCAGAAAAGGAAATTAGACTGGCTCAATTCATTCATGACAAAGCCACACTGGATAGCATTCACCTCCTTGCTTCCTTCTAGATGCTTATGAATTGTTTATTTTCTCTCAGACTCAAAATTAAACTCACTACTCTGTTGCTCCTCAGTATATCTGGGAATCACTAATCTCTCCCATTCCCCCAGACTTGCCTTCTTTTTTTTTTTTCTTCTTTTTGTACTTCAGCTCACAAAGTCTCACAGGCAACAGAGTCTGAAGTTTTACAGAATCCAGATCCTGAGATCCCAAACAGCAGCTCCTCAATGGGATTAACAGCAGGACAAAGTACTGCAAAGGTGCTTCTTTACTCCAGCCAGATAGGAGGGAAGGTCCTACAGCACTTGAGAGAGTTAGGATAAGATTGTTATCACCTGCAGTGGAGAGCACCTTCCTTCCATCCTTCAGCCTCCAAAAGGGAGGAAGGCCACAAAGACCCCTCACAGGGTAGTTAGAATCATCAAATCACAGACTGGTTTGGGTTGGAAGGGACCTTAAAGATCATCCAGTTCCAACCCCCCTGCCATCAGCAGGGACACCTTCCACTAGACCAGGTTGCTCAAAGCCTCGTCCAACCTGGCCGAGAACACTTCCAGGGAGGAGCAGCCACAGCTTCTCTGGGCAACCTGTTCCAGTGTCTCACCATCCTCACAGTAAAGAATTTATTCCTAATGTCTAATCTAACCCTCCCCTCTTTCAGTTTGCAGCCATTACCCCTCACCCTACCACCTGCCCTTGTAAAAAATCCCTCCCCCAACTCTAAGTCAGCCTACACTATAAAAACCCAAATAATCTCACTTCAGCTCCTCACAACCTCCGTGCCAAGCCCATGGCTCTTCCCTGGCACTGCCACCCTTACCTGAGGGGGCCTCACACAAACCCCCCACTCCAGCAGCACTTTGGGCCTCCCCAAACTCAGGGGACCTGCAGACACGGAGCTCACACCCCTTCCAGCAGAGGCAGCCATGACCTCCCCCACCTCACAGGGCTGCAAAGCACCAGGGATGACAAGAGCACCCTTCTCTGGGAGGATTCATGGCATGGTTTGGGTTGGAAGGGGCCTTCAAAGGT
>NW_010333442.1:0-1358 GCF_000700745.2 Antrostomus carolinensis | reverse complement strand
GCAGGTTTAGATTAGATATTAGGAAGAAAGTTCTTCAGTGTGAGGGTGGTCAGTCACTGGAACAGGTTACCCAAGGAAGTTGTGGATGCCCCCTCCCTGGAAGTGTTTAAGGCCAGGCTGGATGAGGCTTTGAGCAGCCTGGTCTAGCAGAAGGTGTCCCTGCTGATGGCAGGGGGGTTGGAACTAGATGATCTTTAAGGTCCCTTCCAACCCAAACCATTCTATGATCCACAAAACATAGCAATCAAGAGGACGATACTACCACTGCTATCTGGTGCATGGCATACATGAGAGCTCAAAATTTCACAGGAAACAAACTTTTGGAAGCAGATGATGGAGTGCATGAATTGTCCTGCCAAGACACTTGAGGACCTCAGTCTGTATAAGTGAGAATCCCTTCTTTAAACAGTAGCCCCTTCTCTAGAGCAATATACATTTAGAGTTCCTGAAACTTTCCATCACCTATAAATATAATTCTGTGTTATCCTATTTGCAGACCTGCTTACAGCCTGGTCCTGTGCAGGGGAGCTTATCTACATGTACAATATGCAAACACTGTCTTTAATTTTGCTCATGTTTGGATAAGTTCAGACACAGATTGCCCTGGTATATTTGTCAGATAGCTATGTGTCAGCAGAACAAAGGGAAGATGTTAGGAACTAAAGATGCAGTAAATTAAATCCTACCTCTTTCCTCAGGTTCACTTGTGTATTTTCTATAGAAAGCAGGAAAAGAAATTGTAATAAAAGTCATATATCCTCCCTTTTTCCACTTGGATTTTATTTTGGCATTAGCAACTGAGGTCTTGTAGTCAGCATATTCTGAGATCTGAGCAGACTGGTCAAAAGATAATTTAATGAAACTATGTACATATTTTGAAGGAACCAGCATACTGGGAATACAGTTACTCTTTCCATACAGATAAAATAAAAAGCAGTAAGTACAAAAAAAGGAATATATACCTTTCCTTGATGTTTCAAACATCTCAACACACACACAAGTAACATAAGTACTTGAGAAACAGCAAGAAAATTGACTGTGAAATGAAAGGGAAAATAACCAATAGGGGTTTACTTTCCAGGAAAAACAATACATGGAGGGAAAAAAAAAAAAAAAGATCAAAGTGATTATGTGAGAAGTTGCTGAGTACTGCTGGTCTGATCCATCTTAAACTGACAATCTGGTCTTTTTACACTTTATTCATATTTTACTATTGCAATGAAAACTAAATTGCAGTATAACTAAAAATTGGACTGACATAGATATAGAAGCATAGTCACCAAAAGGAAAGAATTTTGGAGCACACTGCCTCTTCTATCATCATATTGAATAAATATATATATATATATATATATATA
>NW_010333441.1:12134-14530 GCF_000700745.2 Antrostomus carolinensis | reverse complement strand
AAATAATTAATTTAAATAATGGAGATTTAGAAATAATGCTGATGTTGAGAATAATTCTCAAAATCACTAGAGATCTAGTAACACAAGGAGTCTTCTTTTTATCTTTGTCAGTTAGGATTTTGACATTTTAGAAGAAATAAAAAGTTGTTGGGGGTTTTTTCCACAGTGAAACTAACATGTTTAAATCAAAATATTCATTAAAAACTCAAATAAAAAAATGTCAACAGTATGTTGACAAAGATGTTCCAAGCAGTCTAAAATTATTTTCTGAAAACTGAGAATTAGTAACACTCAAGTTATAATCAGACTTCATATATATAAAATTTGAAATCTCTTATGAATAACTCTACTTTCAAGTACAAACTTTAATCTTTGCCATACTTCACCTCCTACAGGCCCTCTTTTCAGCAGTTGTTCCTCTGCTAATTCATTTATTTGGACCAATCATGACAAAATCAGTTTTGTGCAATACCCATTTTGTATTTCTGGCATTAAGCTCTATACTTTTCTAACGTATTTTAGAGTCTTTATTATTAGTAGTGGAATGGGCCTGCCACATAGCATAGCTGGAAGATTGGCCAGCATGTTGCAAAGATACTGCTTTACTTAGAATTAGGTATAAAAACCTGTTCTTGTTCTGTCCTGCTTGTTCCTTAACACAACCAAAAAGTTTCTTACTGTGAGGGGGACTGAGCACTAGCACAGGTTGCCCAGGCTGGTTGTGGTGTCTGTGTCCTTAGAGATATTCAAAATCTGCCTGGACATGATCCTTGGCAACTGGTTATAGGTGGCCCTGACTGAGCGGGTGGTTTGGACCAGATGACCTGCAGAGGTCCCTTCCCACCCCAGCCGTTCCATGATTCTAAATCTGTGCTCTTTCTCCCTCCTTAAAGATAACAAAATGCTATTATCAGAGCTATCTATCAGAGTTGTTTCAGAAGCAAATTTCTGACACTGTTTTTGATAACAGCAAATATCTTAAAGAAATCCTGATTTGTTCAGAACTGTGATCTTAAATTCTAAAAGCTGCAACTGTTCTTTTGACAATAAGTGCATCACCTAATAAAGATACTTTTTTTAATTGTAAGCTGCCATTTCATGGGCTGATTAGAAGACAGACTGCAGTTGAATAACACTTCTGATATAACTGGTGTCAGAGTTCATACTGATCATAGCAAGTAAGATAATTTCCCTAGGTGAAATGAGCAGAAACTCACCTAACAACTATTCTGTTTTTTTTAGTCTCTATCTTTTTCTTTTCTCTCATGGAGAAAAATGTTGTAACAGCTGTCACATGGAAGTACAAATAGGAAAGCTAAGCATGAAATGCAAGTTGAAATTGCATTACAGAAAGGAAGAGTCTCATGTACTAATTTAAGCCAGTGTTCAATTGATGGGAGCTAATGAACTACAAAAGCTCTGACATCTTTTGCAGCAGACAACCCAGTGTAAACTAATCAGCATTAAGTCAATATAATCTAACCCTTCGTTGTTCATTGATCTTTTTTACAGGCTATGCACTGCCTGGCCATGTGAATGGGTCAGAAATATATATCAGGAAGAGGGTAAAGCTGTTACCACAAAGAAGGACTAAATTAAATTTGGCCAGCGTGAAAGGAAATGAAAATTACCTGCTGCATCTCTTCATTCTGCTTTTATAAAATGCTTATATTTTTCATCAATCCCTAGTGAAAAGAGCCTGACTGGTTCATCCGTGCCTAACTTATATGCATTCCAGCTGAAGCTACGCAATGAAACTACTAAAAACTTGAAATGAGCAAAGGTTGATTTCTCTTAAAAAGAGATTCACACCAAGACTCCAAGTTCACTATTTATCTCACAAAGTTTGGGAGGGCTTATGAAGATTTAATTTTAATGTATGAATCTCTCAACTGTTTTGAACCAACATTGGAGAGATCCAGCATTTCCCACAGAAGAGTTACCTATCTGTGGATATTAATGAAAGGATGTCACTAGACAGATAAAGATGTTGCATCCTTTTTAAAACTATTAAGGCCTTTGTAGAAGAGCATAAACCCTATAACTTCTCCTAAGTGTGTGGCACACAGAAAACTGGGGAGGTTTCACTGTGGACATGGGAACTAGATATTTTACCTGGTGGTACATATTTATTTTACTAAGAAAGAAAAATTCCTTGGGCAATGAAATTGTGCTATGCTACCCAGAGCCTAGATGATAGAATCATAGAATGGTTTGGGTTGGAAGGGACTTTAAAAATCATCTAGTTCCAACACCCCTGCCATCAGCAGGGACACCTTCCACTAGACCAGCTTGCTCAAAGCCTCATCCAGCCTGGCCTTGAACACCTCCAGGGAGGGGGCATCCACAACTTCCTTGGGCAACCTGTTTCAGTGTCTCACCACTCTTACAGTCAA
>NW_010333441.1:8333-11113 GCF_000700745.2 Antrostomus carolinensis | reverse complement strand
CCATGTGCCTTAGCACAGTTTCTAGGAGTATCTGCTCCATGATCTTGCCTGGCACTGAGGTGAGACTGACCGGCCTGTAGTTCCCCGGGTCTTCCTTGTTTCCCTTTTTAAAAATAGGGGTTATGTTGCCCTTTTTTCCAGTCTGCAGGAACTTCACCAGACTGCCAGGACTTCTCAAATGTGATGGATAGTGGTTTTGCAACTTCATCTGCCAGTTCCCTTAGGACCCATGAATGCATCCCATCAGGTCCCATGGACTTGTGCACTTTCAGGTTCCTTAGGTGCTCCCAAACCTGGTCTTCTCCTACAGTGGGCGGCTTTTCATTCTCCCTGACCCTTCCTTTGCTTTCTAGGACTTGGGCAGTGTGGTATGAGCCCTCGCCAGTGAAGACTAAGGCAAAGAAGTCATTGAGCACCCCACCCTTCTCAATGTCCCAGGTGACCAGGTCTCCCATTGTCTTCCTGAGAGGGCCCACATTTTCCCTAGTTTTCCTTTTCTCCCCAACGTACCTGTGGAAGTTTTTTTTGTTGCCCTTGACATCTCTGGCCAAATTTAATTCTGTCAGGGCCTTCGTTTTCCTAACCTGATCCCTGGCTTCTCAGGCAATTTCTCTGTATTCATCCCAGGTAACCCATCTCCACCCTCTTCCACCCTCTGTAGGCTTCTTTTTTGATCTTAAGTTTGTTCAGGATCTTCTTGTCCATCCATGCAGGCCTCCTGCTGGTTTTGCCTGCCTTCCTGTTTGTTGGGATGCATGGTTCCTGGGCTTGGAGGAGGAGATCTTTGAGTATAAGCCAGCTGTCCTGAGCCCCTGTTCCCTCCAGGAATTCATCCCATGGTACCTGAGCAAGCAGATCCCAGATCAAATGTCTCTTTATGTGTGTAGAAATAAAAATAAAATATTGTGTTAAAATATAAAACAGCTTTTGGAACCATTCATAAGGATAATGCTTACTAAAATCTGCTTTTGAAAAGATTATTTTTGTACTTATAGACATATCCGGCAAAATTTGAAAATTAAAAAGTAATAATTTACTTACAAAGCTTTTCTATAATTTTCTCTATTACTACAGCTTTCTCCTATCACATTTGTTCTTTCTGTCCAGAAATATCAAAGGAGTCTAAAGGTACTAGGGTCCTCTAGATTCGAAGTAGAGTTTGACAGCCAATACTCTTATGACTATTCCAGCTCTCAGAAAGAAGATTCTTGAAACCAAAATGAGACTTACCAAAATGTACCCAGGATCAAATCCTGGTCACTTTGCTCATTGGAGTTGTCTCAGTGCAACTAAAAGGACAGCTGGTGAGAGTATGTCAAGCAAGTCTTGGCCTGCAAAGAAAAAAAAAAATCATATTGCTGTGATAGAAAACAAATAAAAATAATTTTGACATCTATTTGGAGAGGTGTTTTACTAGCCCTCATACATAAAGAGAAAGAATAAAGTTCAGTGTACTCCAGATTTTGGTTCTCTTCATTTATTAGGGTATTCACAATACCTTATAGGTCCCTTCAAGATCAAATTATGTTAGAATTTCTATTTAAGATTTAACTTTTATTGTAGAATTTGAAATTATATCTCTGCTTTCTATTACAAAATTAGGAGGGGATAGCTGAGAAGGAGAGGGATCACATTAAGGAAATCTCCCAAAAGTCCACATAAGAGAGTGTTTTTGAGTCATGAAACTACTAGAACACGAGGAGAAGAAAACATGGTGTAACTTAAATCCCAGCTTTTTAGTTTATTCAAATGAAGGACCCTCAAATGGTTTAGTTAGGAATTAAGTTAATTGAGTTTGGTGTAAGGTTGGTGTACTTCCTGCTGGAAAGTTTCCCATATTTCCTCAGTATAAGTAGCGTCTGGACTCCCATGTCACCCTGTTAGCCCAGACTTTAATTAGTTCTGGCATTCGCCTCATAATGATAAATGCTGAGATGATGAATGGAAATGCAAATGAGTGTGAAGTGGCTCAGCCATCAGAGCTGAATATCATTAATACCTTCCTACTGTTAAATCGATCAATGTCATCCCAGGATCCCTCTGTTCAGCGGGTGCAGATGGCTGTCGGCCAGAATGCCTTCCATTATATTGGCAGTGAAAACTTTGTGGGTTTTTCCTCCCCATATGCTTTTATTCATCTTTTGCTGAATATTTGTTTGGCAACTAGAACTCTAATATATTTCCAGCTGAGATGATAACTATTTAGGGTCAATAAGCGAGTAGCTAATTTAGAACAAAATAAATATGGATATGGATCTCTTCTCACATCAGGAGAGTAATATCAAGTGCAGATTCAGTAAATTGGAGAGGAATAGAATTTTTCACAATGCAAAATTTCATGTGGCAACAACAAAATATAAAAAAATAGGATTCAAAAATTATTACTGATTTCTGAGTTATGTTACAGCTTTGTATTTTACAAGTTCTTGGGTCTGGCATCATGTCCACAAAACTGTTTTGCAACAATCAAAGGGCTGGATAACGTTTAACATGCAGTTTTAATATCTAAAAAATTTGTTAAAATAAATAATAAACTTTGAAAACATTGGGAATAATTGTTTCATCAGTTAGGTTGTATTTTTGTGCAGTGAGTTTGGAGGTCATCCACAGAGATACACATTAGCCTAGTGGGGTTAGTTTCTGCATAGACTGGGGAAGTTTCCCAGTTTATGCAGACACAGATGTTTTTTGAGGAAAGGTTTCTGTACACCTAAATTTAGGACATAACTCTGACACTGCATTTAGGGATCCTTCTCTGCTTAGCACAGAGGGAGCCTGGG
>NW_010333441.1:0-8311 GCF_000700745.2 Antrostomus carolinensis | reverse complement strand
CCCTACAATTCACAATTTTCTAACAGCCTTAGACAGTAATGAGTCAAGAGTGCTTTATTATGTTAAATGAGGAAGAAGTATGTTTCATCCATAGCAAGTGCAAATAACCACTTTTTATGAAGGTGTTAAGAGGCTACTGAGAGGCTAAATTCACAATAAGTGAGTCTATTCTCTTATAGCCCATGTTTAGTCATATATGATAACAGCCAAACCATATCATTTTCACACTGGAATCTGTGTAATCCAATCTCCAATTCTCTATGAATCTGCTCATCTGTGGCTTTAGAAAGAGTAAGGAAAAACATTCTGTGGTGTGTACAACCTGTACACTGCAATGCCTAAGTGAAAAGTGTACTGGTCCTTCCATCCTCTCTTCTTCTCATGAATAACATAGTATATTTCTCATTTCCCTTCATAAACCCTCTAATTCCACCCTCTCAGTAGGCTGGAAACTCTCCAGTGGATTGAGAACTTGCTGGAACTGGTCCAGGCATAAATCACTCATTATCAGGTTCTATTCTTTATATAAATGAAACTGTCTTTTTTTTTTTTTTTCTAAATGTCTATATTCCAAAAAGTAATTTCTATAAACCACCTTCACATTTACCCACAGAATTTATTTAGTAATGGGTTTATTCTCTGATCTTAGGTTAAATGTTTTCTGGTATTAGTCTAATGAAAATTGAAAAATAAAATCAGACAAAATATTTTGTTACTTTGGAGTCTATTAGTGCTTTGGCATCTATGTTAGAGCAGCACCAGCCAATTTCAGTAGCATCAGGAATAGAAGGAAATAAATTGGATATTTTAATTGTGACACTATATCACTTCTATAGGATGGCTAGGAAAAAGTCAAAACAAATTCCAATAACAAAATGGTAATTTAAAAAGACTATATCACACTTAATTTGGTGTTATTTTTGCTAAGTTTTAATGTCTAAAAAAAATGTAATAATACCTCATGCAATGAAGTTGCTACACTGAACTGTGAAATTAATAGGCACTTTAATGATCGTTTTGCTTACAATCAACATTTTCATGAAGCTTGAGATAGAAAGTTAAAAAATATTGCATATTTTGATTTGAAAAATAATAAAACAATTTTATGGAAAAAAATGCTAATGTTTCATACCCATACAATATACAACCACAAGCAGATTCCAGGAATTATGTGAATCAAAAGCTAAAGAGTTAACTCTTTTAGTGGTACAGACATACATTTTCATGTCATTCAGTTCTTGCTTATACTGCTAGCAAAACCATTGTGCAATAGCGATTCCCTTCTCTCTTCTAAGTTAATTCTATTCTTGTTACATATCAATTTTCTATAACACTAGATGTGTATATAGTACTTTAAAGAACAGTGGGGGGAAAAAAGGGGGTAATGGGAGGTTTGTGCCCAGAAGACACTCCATGTGAAGTAAAATTAAATGAGGCCTGAAGCGTAGAGATTAAAGTGGGAAGTTTGTGACAGAGATTTCATCAGAAGGCCATCAGTAATGTGACTTCAGAAGGGTTTTGGATTCCAAGGCACCCTCAAAGTACCACGATCATATACCATCCTCTAGGCTTCTGCTTTTACCCATCCAAAAACACTTATCAAATGTTCCTTAAAGTAGTGCAGTTAGAGCTGAAGGCGGTCCACACATAGTTGGCTTTGCTTGCTTTACTGCTTTTTCTCACACTGATCTCCTCACAAGCTCTACTTATCTTCTCATATCTCATGCAATGAGAATATACGATTATTCAGAGCTTGTTGTTTTGAACAGAATTCCTCTCTCTATTTCTCAGATTCTCCATTTCAACTGACATCTCATCTGAAATGCATCTTTCAGACCCAATTAAATATTTTCAATTATCTCTTCCTGTGTTATTGTACAATTACTAATGTATTTCTGTAATCATATTATACTATTTTAATACATATGTTTTCATCATCTGTCTTTATATGTGGTAACTAATTTTTACAGAGCATTTGCCAACCCAGTCAAATCAAGTGGAGATTTTGCCATTAGCTTCAATGGAAACAAAATTAGTTTCTTCAGTTTTCTTATTAGTTACCATCCGTAATGCAAGGCCACTATGTTGGTTGTACCCATTGTCTTGCCCTTTATACTCAGTGGAGGTATGTGCAAAGGGAGATATTATGTAGAATGCAGAAAGATGGAAGATCATGTCCCTGAGAAAAGATACATCTATTATACATCAAGATGATAGCATTATCCTAGGCTTCATTACCTTTTATTATAAAAAGCTGCTTTCAGTTATTTATGGCTTTAAGAAATCTGGGTGCATGTCTTCAACTGCACACACACATATGCACTTTTGAATGTGCATGCACAAGTTTCACATATAAAGTCAGAAAAACAGTTTTCTATCTATAGCTAAAGAGATCCATCAGCATGACTGAAAACAGGCACAGGCACTAGGAGTCTGATCAAGAAGAAAGACTAAGGATGAATGAAAAGGAAGTACTAAAAGCAGGATTAGGACTGCAGTGAATGGTCGTGAAGTAAAGCATAAGGCTTGCTAAAGTCTGAGAAAGTTAGAGACAGAAGAGCTCTGTCTAGCCCAGGTAGAGGAAAAGGAAGAATCCCATCAGATGCTGGCAAAGAATCAGAGCTCCCAGGGCCTCAACCACATCTTGAAGGTCAAAAACAGTTCTGTGAAAGCCCTTGGCAAACTATGGGTCTCATTTACCTCCGAGACCTTGCTACTGCTGTCACAGTTAGTGGTCATATGAGATATGATAGAGATCTGTGCTGTGGTCTAAAGGCTTTAGTTCAGTTAATGACAGACTTAAGATCAAAGACTTAATTTGTTACAAAGATCTAGGAATTATGTTTGAAATACTTGAAACTTAGAAAAATCAGGCAAAAGTAGAACCCATGAAAAGTCAAGGTTTCGATGCATACACAACCTTACCTGAACTCCACTTTGTGTGATAAAGAGTAGTTAGTGGATCAGAGAAGATTACATGAAGTTTTGTGGTTAAAGCAGCCTTGGAGAACTGGATTAAACCTTGACTCTTGTCATACCGGTCCTTAATGAGGCTGGTCTAGTCATTTCAACCAAACTTTTTGTGAGTGGCTACTAATTATATACTGTTCATTTTATGGGTTTCTGATTTGCAAAAATGCTGAGTAGTCATATTTACATTGGTAAGTGCTGTGTAGTGAGCTAGTTGAGAGCTAGAGAACAGCAAGCACATGCATAGAAACCAGACCATATGCATACAAACAGACAAACAAACAAAAATCACAGCATGGATGTAGCCCAGGTGGACTACCAAGCTGCTGAAGCTGTCATCCACATAAAAAGAGATTATTTTTTCACAGATCCCTGCTGCAGTCTTTTGCTGACCAGTCTGAATATCCGCTCTAACTGAAGCTCCTCTAACTGGGAAAAAGATACAAACCTCAGACTGCAGAGTGCACAGCAAAGCTCAAATTCATGTCCCTATATCAATGCTTGGGTGGGCTTCCAACATGTCTCTAAGAAGGAAGATTCAGCCTACACTTCTAACATTAATGTTTCCGCATATCAGCTTTTCATGTTAAAAAACAAAACAAAACAATGAAACAACAACAAAAAACTACAGAAAAAGCTACACTACATTATCTTGCACTGCTTTTTTGATAGTTTGTTACATACTTTTATATTACAGTATGACCAGGATACACAATCACAAAATTACCATTTCTCTCGTGTGGGCAAGGTTTAGAAAACACTCAGTAAACATGTCATGAGCCTTAATTAAGTAATAAGGGTGAAAAGAAACACTGAGGAGCTGCTGCTTTTGGTAACGTCTATCCATCCCGTGAATTGAATCACAGAAGAACAGAATGTGATCATATAATTAAAGACTATATCACACCCTGCAAAACAGACAACCACATATCCAGAATTTTAATATCTGAAAGCTTGACAGCAAACTTAGTGTTCTTCTAATTGTGGCTTTCTGTCCATTACAGAGGCTGGAGGGCGAGAGACAGCAAGCAGTATTCTGTTTTCAAGCACTGTTGATAATATGAAAGATTAAATGTTCAGATAACAAATGCTATTCTACAGGGATCAATTTGTTAATGTCAGATTTACAGATTTATACAAGTATAAATCCAGCATGGCTGCACTGAGATAAAAATACTCTTAATTTGCATAGGTGTCATTTGTAGTTCAGCTTGTCCTTAATCTTGTGTTTCACTTTAGTCATTGTAATTTTACAGAAGTGTGTCATAATTCAGAGGGAAAGTTTCAGGAATAGAACGTAATGCACTGGTGTTTGCATATACACTGGGAGATTTTAAATACATATGAAGAATTAATTAATCTGAAACTGACTGAGAATTCTGTCAGCATAATTAAAATAAAAGACAACTGTGAAAGAAGCCTGAAGGAGAGCAGGACAAGGAGAAGGATGGGTTAACACAGTGTTTTGCAGGCACAGAAAGGTAAAGACAGATGAATTAACAAGAAATAAAAAAACCCTGATTATAAACAAAGTGAGGAATACCTATTGCAATCTCACGGTTACAGACAGATGTCTAAGCTGACTGTTTTCCTGAATCAACTTTAGTCAACACCTGTGAGCATGTGATTAATTTAACCAGAGTACACAGTGTACTTTTCTTTCGGTCAAAAAAAAAAAAAAAAAAAAAGTTGACCTCTAGTATTGTGAAAGAAAGACAATCAGCTAACCTAATAGGCCCTTTATTTGCTAATCAAACCTCTCATTAACAATTAATTGGATCAAAAGTTCGCTGGCCATTATTGCTGTGTCAGTTCGACTCTGGGGGCCTCAGAGGATGAAACTAAATGAGCTGGTCAGGTTATAAATAATTTCCAGTGGCTACTCCTCTTACCTCGGGCTGTTCAGGTAGAGGTCAATGTCCTGTCTACTGCAGGCAGCAAGGGCTGTTGCTGCGACAAGCAAGAGGCATTCTTCCTTTTATAAGACACTCATTTAGGCTTAGTAATTTAAACCTTTGTAAAAAGCCACAATATAAAAAGCAGCTCTGTGTTGCAGTGTTTCTGCATGTACTTGCTTATCATGACTGAATCAAAGCAACATTTCAGATTGCTTAAAGCCTCTCAAAAAATGAAAGAAGCCAGTAGTTTCTTTAATCAGGAAATCTACTTTTTAAAGAAACCCTGCAGAGACACCTTTATGGCAATATAATTATTTGTTTCTATTTCTGTACCTAATAATACAGGTAGTGACTGACAGAATTCAAACACTGCTCATCAAATAACATGAAAGGACCTGTCAGAAATGAATGACGATACAAATGAGAATAAACTGAACAGAGCTTAGTCCAAAATATGTGCAATGCCACATTTAACAGTTGGTTTCTCTTTTGTCATTGAAAAAAAAGATCATCTTCAAAAAAATCATAATCGAAAAGTGACAGGAGGATATATCAACTCTTAACATATACATATTACAAGTCAATTTTAGGAAGGAGGGCAATGTAGTCTGGGCAGGTCAAGTCTCAAAGATACTGTGTGGTGAACTCCAATACGACCACAGAACTATTTGTTCATTATAATTTGAATGAAAAGAGCGAAGTAGAGAAGGAGGTCACATCCATCCAGGGCCATTCTGAGGATCAGACAATAAAAAAGATTAACATAAAATGTGCACACATAGTGGTGGGAGGAAGGAAGGAATCTGGAAAAATCGTTATGTTGAAATGTCGTGCCATGCAAGAATACATTGATTTCCAGGTAGGATGGGAATGTTGCAGACATGTGGGGCTTCTTGTATTGCTTAATCAAAAAGAAGAGCTATAGTATTATTAAAAAAAAAAAAAAAAAAGTGAGCTAAGTGGTTTTAATAGTATCTTATATATACAATAAGGTTATCTAGACCAAATAAGGGAGTTGAATATATAGAGAAGCTGAACAGTTCCTCACAAAAGCAGTACCTAACTGCTCAAGCTGTCATTTAGAAGAGGAAAAATCTGAAGAGAGAGTGGAACAAGAAAGGACAACAAAAGAGATACAGTCATTCACCAGTTCTATGTAACAGTAACTCCAGATGCTGCACAAAGCTATGTGTACATTAAATAGTCTCCTAACTGGCCAGAAGGCATGTAGATATGGTTAGGTCAGCATGACATTAACATATTTATACAGCTTTGGCAAGGTTTGGGAACAAAAGCCGAGCTTTCTTCTGCTTAGATCATGGACAGAGGGAGGTCAAAAAAGATTGATAGCTGAGAGTAGCTGAAACTTCCAATTCACAACCCCATTTGGGGTGGGGGAGCGGAAACAACAGACAAACCAACCTCTCTGTGCCTTCAGATACAGGAACGTTCAGTTGCTGACTGAGCTACATAGCACCACCTGTAACTGGCTTTAACAAAAGTGAAGAGGTACGACGAGAAGAGGGTGGTTCGGTACCTTGAGAATGGGATCCCAGACCTGGAGAAAAGCCAGGAGAAGGAAACACTGACCCCAGAGTCACCCCTCCTTATGAATTTTGCAGTTTAGTGAAAGATGCACTGGTCAGGCAGGATTTGGCTAACTCTGACAGGATTAAATATACATGATTCCATTTCAGTGACAGGCTGCTTGTTGTCAGGCATATGTATCAAATACAACGTAGCTGTATTTGGAGATACTTTATCCATTTAGTAATGCATATTATTATATATATACATATTTCCTTCCTGATTACTTATTTGCAATACATTAGCAAAGATGTATCCCAAAGGGCTGAAAAGGGGGCCTGGGAACTGGATAAGACCATTCTCCAGGCTTAAATTTTTAATATTAAAATGCATTGAGATTTGCTCTACACTTGCTCAAGATGTATTGCCCCAAGCAAAACAGTGTTTTATAGATGGACATGCTATTTTGTTGCTTTCAGCCGAGGGTCACATTTGTTTTAGTGGCTTTGGGATGTGCAAAATAATGAATTACAAGTATAAATAAACATTCTATGTTTGCAAAAAAAAAAAAAAAGTCAGAATTTAAGTCTTTTTTTATACATATGCATATACTCTCATACACACATACACACACCCCTTTATGTTGAAATAAGTCTTGAAGAAAAAACATTCAGGTAAAAAGAAATACTATATTGTTATTTTTATTATACAATACTGCAACTTAGATACTCCAGGTGAATCCAACCACTTTCTTTCCACTGACAAAGCACAATATTCTTAATCTAAATCATGCCAACAGTAAGCCCTAACCTTCCTACTCTCCTACAAAGAAGAGACATCTGTTTCAGTTGGAGCATAGCTGAAATGAATGTAAGAGGAATTTACATTAGATCACTTCTGTCTTCCTAATTTTAAATGACACCAGTATTTGAACCATGCTTCATTAAATATTCCCAAGCACATTCTTTATCCACTACCCACTTTCATCAAGACATGCAAAGAAACTCATGTGAAAATCTTTCTCTTTGAATACATAATGTAAGATTGCTAATCATGCATTAATCTCATGTATTGATTTTGCATTATTCCTAAGGGGAAAGAAAAGTGATTCTAATGATTCCATTGGTTTGATAAATATTTTAGCTAAGGTTATGCTGTGATTAGTGTAAAACCAATTTAATTCACATTAAACTCCCATTTTATTTTGCACAACTCTATAAAAAATCTGTTTCTGTGATGTGCCAGTACATTTACTTCACCATGAAAATTACTTCTTTGTTGTTTGTAGGAAAACCCTTTCCAAACTTGAGTGACTAAGATTTTTTGGAGTTATGTACAAGAAGACAATGTTGAGAGGGGATGGTGTAAAATAGTGCGAATTTGGGAAAGGTAAGCATCCTAACTGCAGATCTAACTGCAGATTGAGTTAAGATTATATAGCATTATCCTTAAATTCATCTTTCCTATGCTAATAGGAAAGCAGGGAAAATACACCTATGTATTGATAAGTAGTGTAACCACTTGTTTAACCTGGAGTTTTCTGCTCAGAAATATTAGGAAAAAATTACAAGAAAGAAAAATAAGAAACAGTAGATGAAAATTTAAAAATTGTTTTGCTTCTGAGAGCTGAAACAAAACAAGAATTCCTCAATATTGTGAAATTAAATGAAAATTTGTATTCATGGTTCAAAACTGTGGGCAAATTTTCTGATCTATTTACTAAAAACAAAAAGAAAATTAACATTTACAATTTTTTAAATCACGACGTAGAAAGATAAGTAATTTATTTTCCATGAAAGGGAGCAAGCTTATTGTATACATTAGTATGGCAAAGCAAATTCTCCTGTTTATGAGTTGTTGCCTTGAGCTGGGTTTAGGTAGATAGATAGAGTGCACTGTCAGCAAGATTGCTGATG
>NW_010333440.1:17109-49009 GCF_000700745.2 Antrostomus carolinensis | reverse complement strand
CTTATCCTTGATATGCCTTGAGATGGCACCCTGCTATGCTCATCAATGCATGTCAATCAAATGAGGTAAATAAAATCACTATCCATGGATCTTCAAAGGCACTTGCCTCTCTTCCTTAACTGTAGGACAACAGAACTTAAATACAGGCGTGCTTTACATCTTCCCAGACTATAGCACTGCAGCACTAGCGCTATCAAATGAATCCCCACAGCCAGAAGTGGGAAACAAGGGTTAGGTAGAGGCGAATGTATGCTTAGACCTTTACTCTTTTGGGGCTTTGCACTGGGCATTTGTGTTCCCTGGAGCAAAAAAATGAATCAAGCTTTGTTTGGATTGACTAATCTGCTATTGTCCAGAGTCTCAGAGGAAAAGATCAAATCCATTTGTCACCTGAAATATGCACTTTGGAGGGGACAAAACAAAGGACAATATATGAAAATGTATGTGTTCTGCTTTTGACCTTCAAGGTAAGATTTCAAATGATATACAAAGCAAAGAGTAGTAAAGACTCTATATACATATATGTATATATATATATTTATATCTATCTCACAACTGAAGTATATCTAACTCCTATGAAGTCACTGAATGCCACACCCTCTTTTGTTAGCCATTACTAATGGATAAATTTCTTGTACATGAAGTCGTTAGTGTTAAAGTCGATTTTAAGAGCTGATGCATAGAAATGGCGTAGAAAGGTTGCAGCAGCCAACACATAATTGCTATTCCAGACACCAGTATCAACCATGATTTCTTCCCTTGGAGCTATCAGGTGTTGCCCATCCACATCTCCCATGTACCACTTACAGGCCCAATCTCAATGTTAGGTTGAAAGATTTCTGGAAGAGCAATAGTTGTCAGAAAGAGGTAGAGCATGCTGCCTGGTCTTAGCAACCACTGGCTGCAAGAAAAAATACATGTAAGGATGTATTCCTCCTGGTTTATTAGAACTCAATTAATTCTTAGGGGCAAGCTAATAGCATGAACTGGCATTGAGCTGTCTATCCAGGACACTCGTTTAAGTCATGAGGAGAGGTAGGTGCCTTTGATGCTTTCAGGGATGAATTAAGCCCACAGAACTGAAACATCTAAATTTGGAACTGAATTCCTTTGAGCCTGATGCATTAAATACTTGGGCAATGAGAAGAGGGAATTTATATGCAGAACTGGTGAATGCAGCACATAGACTGAATCCCACCTATTTTGATAACGCTTTAAATTCTTCTCCTAGATCCATCTTCACTAGATTAACTCTGTCATTCCTGTAGCTGACTGGGGTTTTTTGTGTTTGTGTCCCAGAGGACACAATATTTAAGGAAAAATAAAAAGAAGTGTGTGTTTGGGGAAGGAGGGTAGAGAGAAAGAAAGCAAGAGAGAGAGCAAGAAACAGGTCGTGGAGCAGGTATAAAATAAATATACGAAAACCGTAGACATGAAACAGACACTGATCAGGTACACCACAGGGTGCCTGTTTAATGTCCACTTTGTACCTATTGCTTGTACAAATAGAAAACAGTGGCTTCAGACACAGCCTTCACTTTACCTGCTCGGATATTGAACAGACCTACTTCCCTACAGGAGACAAGAAGCAGTGGAAGTGCAGGTGCTGAGTAATAACAGCCACAGGAAAAATCTGGACACACAAAGTCAAACTGGTGAAACTTGCCTCTGCTCATCTCGCAGCTAGGAAAAAATAACCCAAATCTTTTATGGTTTATGTCAGATGTAAGAATTCATTTATATGCACAAACACATACAAGAGTATATATGTATGTATATGTGTATGGATGGATGGATGGAAAGAAAATGAGAGAAAACGAAGGAATACAGGTTACAGCTTATTTCATTTTACTAATCTTGCCAGATTTCAGTTCCATCTTGGTTGTTTATTGCCTCTTTCTTTTCTTCGTTGACTTCTTGATACCCGTACTCTAATAGTGTGTTACCTTTATAACCGATGTCTTGAAATTGAGTTTCAAAAACTGCCTACATTATATCAGTTAATTGTCCGGTGACTGTGGAGAAAAGAAAGCAGAACTATGTATTTCAAGTAATGCCCAACACATGGCAAACATCAAGTGAGGAATGCAAGGCCTATGCTAGCAAAGAATGCAATAAATATAGGCCAGATCATAAACACTGCTATAATAAGACAACTGAGGAAGAAGATTTGAAAAGATAAAATTGGTTTCTGTACCTTTGCTTGTGCAGTTTTTCCAGGAAATAATTGAATAAGCTCAAACCCATCACCTCCATATCTAGTTCGACCATACGATTTTGAGGTCAGTATTATTCACTCTGAAAAAGGAAGAATGATGCTCTCCACAGCATGAATTAATCTGCAGAACACTCTGGTTTGTGTTATGCAGGAAATAAGAGTTAGATTATTACAGTGCTACCTCTGGTCTTAAAAATCTGTTAACTTTGAAATGACCGGTGCATCACATCATTTAAACATAGTGGTCCACATCTTACTTTGCTTCAGCCTTTCAACTCTATTCAGTAAGCCTATTGCAGTGAGCTAAATGGGGATATCATCCTGCCCATTCACAGTTTTATATTTCTCTGCCCAAGTTTAATAATTCAAAAGTTATACTAAGGCAAGTGGCACTGTGCTGGAATAAACATTATATAATTTTGACCTCAGACTGTAAGATCTTCATGGTAAGGTTTTCTTATCCTTTACTTCATTATGCTGCCCGTTTTCTTGCATACTAATATCAAAATGTGAATAAGACAAATCCATATCCCCTTTCACTGGCCATAGGGAATGTTGCACCAATGCAACCGTTCACCCTCTGTGCAATTTTGCTGATGGATAGAGGAATTTGAGGGGATCACAGAGTGACTTTGATCTAGTTAAACACGTACTACATGACTGTGTATCAAATTACAGCCTTGCTTACAGGGCCTTGTGATGGTTTTAAGACATGCTAAAAGAAATTTCATATGAAAAGAGGCCATTTGATCTATCAGGCTGATAACAAGGGTTGTTTTACCAATCTGACAATATAAGCAATCCAGAAGTTCAGCTCAAATGTTCCGATACATTTTTTATAGAATCAATAATATTATTAGTGGTCTCTATTAATGGTTCCACAGTATAGTAGCTGCTGATAGGCACTGAGCTTTGCAGTGAAGGTCCTGGTACTTTTAACCCTATCCACAGGAATTGCTTGTATATTAATTAGAGACTTCTAGTGACAAGATTAGGAGACTAGATAACTGGACTCTGTTTCAGCTTTCCACCTCGTAACTGATTGTATGTGTTAAATGACAGTATTGTAAACTGTCTGTAATAAAACTTACATAGCATATGCATATAGAGTGAGGGTTAATTTTAATCTTTCTAAAATGCTTTGAGATTCTCAGACGAAGAGCAGTCACAAGGGCTGGAAAATATCAAACCTTTACTATTGTTAAAAATAATCAAAGAAATAGACAAGATATGCTGCACACAGAAAACACTGCCATATTTATTTCTGTTCTTACATATGCAACACTTTTCTTCCAAGGAAAAAACATTCAGTTCAGGTTACATCAGGGAAGCTCCACTGACCTGCTGGATTAGAGGTCAGACAGACAAAGTTCACCATTCAGTCTGATGCTGTGTGTACCCAGAATTCACAGGAAGATTGAAATAACTGTGTGGGCAGGTAACAATATGTTCATATTATGTCTAGTTAAATACATAGAGCAAGTGAAAATATACATTCAGTGTAAAATCTCCTGGCCCCTTTCAAATTAGATGTGTACTATTTTGCAAATAGACCCCATTCTGTTGATCCAGGAAAAGGGGATTTTTGGCTTTCAGTATTTCTTGCTCTGTAAGGTCCTAAGCTCTTTTACTGACATCAAGGCAAAGCTCCTCTGACTTCTGAGCTTCAGGTTCAGCCCTCCACCTGAAGGATGTGGGAAGCATGGACAGACAACAAAAACCTGTGTTCCCAAGCCTCTGGGGTTTTGCCAAAGCTTCAGGATAAAACAGTTTGGGTGAGCACTCATGTCACCTCTTGCTATGTGTCTGAAAGCTTGGCTTTCCACAGCTCATGAAGACTAGCACTCCAAGAGGGGACAGAGTCTTCCCTTGTTTTTAGTCTGGGGTGAAGAGATGGGTGGAACTGTGTCTTCAGTTTGAGAGACTGAATGATTAAATATACATCCACAAAAGCATGCATACTTTGGTATGTACATGGTTGAGTACCTGACTGAAGCAGGTGAAATCAGTCCCAACTTTTAATTCATAAATTGAGGAAAACTCTTTAGATTATACTCCTAAGCATTTTTAATCATATAAAATGTAAAAGAACTTTTAAATGACACACAGTTAAAATTGTACCCATTCATCTCTTGTGGCTGCTCTGCATTCTGGTAGAGATGTTTTTGAGTTCCACTATGCCCGATAAATCCTGACTACTATGCCATTTAGTATTTAAGGAGTGAGATTCAACAGCAGTCAAATTGTGTTGCAAACAATGACTGACTCAGCAAGGGGAAGTTTGAGTTTGCACA
Organism: Antrostomus carolinensis; assembly: GCF_000700745.2. Classification (NCBI taxonomy): domain Eukaryota; kingdom Metazoa; phylum Chordata; class Aves; order Caprimulgiformes; family Caprimulgidae; genus Antrostomus; species Antrostomus carolinensis. The sequence goes on along the minus strand of NW_010333440.1, from coordinate 44,497 downwards.
AAAAGTAAAGCTGGGTTGTCAAAAAGCTTTTCTAGAAAGCCATACCAGTTATCTTACAGCTTTGACACATGTATTGTGGAAATATGTTTCCTATTCCAGTTATATAACACTGTCATTTACATATAATCAGTCCACAGTTAGGTATTTAAAAAAACAATTGTGCAGACAACAGTACAATCCTACTCAGACAGTACAGAGGTACTTTGTTGAATGCAGAATAGCTAAATAATTTATGGCAATAATATGTAATTAATAATATGTAATTACATAATATGTAATTAATAATATGTAATTACATAATATGTAATTAAAACTGCTTTTCAGGAGCAAAATCCATATTAAAAAGAAACTGAGCACATGATGCTTAGCTTCTCTGAAATGCTATATTCTTCCAGTCTTTTTTGTATCATTCTCTAACACATGTGAAACGTGAGTTCATAGTGTCCCTATCAAAAACTTGTCCTATGGTCTTTTTAGCCATAAGCATGTTTCATTTTGGTTTTGAAACCTACTGAGATCCTGACTTATTATTAACTTTTCCTCACATTCTGAACACCACTAGCATCAAAGTACAGGTTAAATATACTCTGACTCAAATATATTAACACACCATCTGACCATTGTGGAACCAGATTGAAATCTGGGCAGAAAATAATAAATGGTAGAGCAAAGTCACTCAAAAGCTGCAATTATAGCAAGTGCAGGCGAACACATACATCAGCACCAATGTTTATTTTTAGAAAGATAGGGGAGCTTCATACTCTGCTTCTTGCAGTCAGCAAGCTATTTAGTAGGGGCCCAAAGTTCAGCTGCTCAGTTAAATTTTCCAATCCTATGGTTTGTCTTCATTCCATGGACACCTTGTGAGTCCTAGCCACCACTGCACCTCATTAAAGTCCCAAGTTATGCATATTTTTAGAGATTTGGGGTTTGCAATATTTCCTCTCAAGTCATGAGTGACAAAATCATATCGTTGTTGGACAAATTTTGATAGTAGAAGGTCTAAGTTGGACTAAAAGAGCTGAGAAATAAATTATTCTAAGACTCAGTCAGGCGTTCTGTGAGGATGGTATGGCAGAGGAGGCTGAACTTTGCTGAGGGAGAAAACATCCAGTTAAGACAAATTAAACACCCATATCTGGGAAAAAGCTACCTTTTCACTTGTTTTGGTTCTGAAGACACTTCTTTCAGATCAGGAGGTTTTAATGCAAGTTGTAACTATGGGAACATGCAAGGAGCACAAAAAATATGTTTAATCTCCAGATGAGGAATATATCCTAATTAGTTATGTCTGCTCTCGTGTCTGGCTACCAGCTGACAGACTCGACAGCTGATCTCTCTGAACCAATCCAAATTGGAAAAAGATTTGGGTTAGGGTCATTTTTTGAGTGGGCAAAGGTTGGGGCTGGTTGTTATTTAAACTGAACTAGTTCATTCATCTCTAGTTACCCATATGTCAATACAATAGATCCCCTTAACATAATATGCCGTGGGCTAGAAATTTTCTGGTTTGTTTCTACCTGCACATTTTCACGGGCTGCTGCCAGAAGAGGAAGGCAATACGTCCTGGGACAAAGAGGAAGTTCTGGACATTTCTGGAAGAGCTCCAGAATGCACTATGAGAACAGACACTTTGGATGTAAAACCTTCAAGTTTTGTGCACTTCAGGTCAGAGCTCAGGTCAGGCTCAAACAGTCAATCAGATGCTTATTTGTATGCCTGTGAGCAGTACAGCCTACATGAGGATTTGGCATTTTTATACTTCAGACCCTGTCACTATGTCTGTGCTAATTTAGCTTTTAGTATGAACTGGAAAGACTCATTAGAGACTGATACAAAATGCAATTGAATCAGCGGAAAACCTCACATCAATTTCAAAATAAACTGGTTTAAGTGTTCATCTCATAGGTCCAGGACAAAAAAAAACAAAAAAAAACAAAAAAAAAAAAAAAAAAAAAAAAAAAAAAAAAAAAAAACAAAAAACAACACCTTAGATGACTGAGCAATTAGCAATCATTATTTACTGAAAAAAGAAAGTTTTGCTTATCTTACCTTGATATCTAAAATTCAGATTCTAAAATTTCAACACTGTAACTTCATTATTAGTTTTGCATAGTGATTTCTGAATAAATCTGCTCAATTTGTAAATTACAAGAAGCATCCTATTAGAGAGTCAACGTAGCTGAATCATTAGAGAAAATTCTGCACTGGGTATAGAGCTCCTGAGTCTCCAGATCTTTACCTAAAGGCACAGAAGTAATGTTGAGAGCAGGAACTGATCAGCTCCTTTAAGTCAGTATTCTATTGTCAATATAGACTTATAGAGTAATTGTGTTACCATCATTATAATCTCACTAACATTAGCAAGAACAAGTAGTTCTCTAAATAACAGGTATTTTTTCACTACTTTTCCTTCCTGCTTGGAGGACCAAGTGTATGTGACTATTTGCAGGATGAGTATGGATGATGTTTGGAGCAAAGCAGGGTATATCTATTAAGCAATTAAATTAAAGCGTTCTGGGCACTGTTTGGAAGGATGCGCAGGCTAGGGATGATTCCCCAGAAGCAGGGTGGTTGTGGTCCTCTGAAGACTCTGAAGGCTGAAGGACTTTAACAGCTCTTCATGTCACTGACCTCAGAGCCAGAGAGCAGTCTGTGGTCCTACTCATATGGATACAGCCAGGGAGTCCTGGGAAGTTCCTCCAAACTCTTTAAACACTCTACAGTCCTACCAAGAATAAAAGGTAGAAGAAATTAATACTTCAGGATTCATATCACATGAAAAAAGCAGAGCATTTTCCAGCAAAGCAGTTCCATTTTTTACTTTGACTGACTTACTCTCCTGAGCTCATAAAGTAGACAAAACATAAACAGGAAGTACAAAGCATTATATTATATATGGCATATTTAAAATCCTAGAAAGGATCCTTCATTTAAGATTTTTCCCTTTTCACAGATGAATGACTGGGTGGTATTGTTTTGCTGCCTTCCCTTAGCTCTTCACATCTGTCCTCTGACATGCTTTCCAACCCTTACCTTCCCTCCCCTGACCCAATCCCCTTGCTGTGCACATAGCACATGTGTAGGATGTGTAGGAAAGCTAGCCGTTAATTACAAAATCTTGTCCACAGACTTTAAAAGAAGTATGCCCTATTACATTGCTGACTAGTTACTCTCTAATACATAATCTTATTATCTTCTTCCTTCTTGTGTTGTTAAAGAAGGTAACAGGGGTCACCAATCTAAATTCCGAGAATGTAGACCTTCTGGTTTATCATCTGGCAAACATTACAAACTTCTCCCTTCATGATTATTTTCTATCTTTTTTATGGTCTTAGAGCACTGCACACTAGTTCCACTGATTATAAATTACAGGATGGGGAGAGATCTGATGAAAATATTCACCTTTAAGTGGCCCAGAATTTTATGTCTGTGAGAAAACACATATTTTTCATTGCTAACAGATGCAGCTCAGACCACAGCCAAACAATCACACATAGCACACAGATACACACCTATGTTACACACACTGCACGTGCAGATGAACACATACCCTGTATTATTACAAATTCAGCTTTCACCTTATCACCATAAAACAAAAACAACCAAACAACCCAACCCAAACCTGATGAACAGTCCAGAAGTTGCAACACTTTGCTGTGCAGCTGTCAAGCATACTCATGTAGCAAAGAGCAAGTACCATGACAGCAAAATGGGTCACAATACTGAATAATATTTGCAGATTTATTTTTCCTTATGCCAGAACTCCTAAATGCACCACTACTAGCATACTGGTACTCCTTAAGACCCACTTCAGCTCCTGGAAATGTTGCTGAAAAGAATATCAACTTCTGTTTTTAACTGGAATCTAATATTCAGGTTCTATATTTGGATGCCACTTCACAGCTAAATGCTTCAATTTCCACATATGAAAAATGGGGAATAATGATATCGACCTTTGTAGAGCACTTTGAAATCCAAGGAAAAAAGAGCTACAGGAAAAGCTGGCATTATTATTATTTTTCTCTTACCATCTGTGGAGGGAAAAAGAATGAAAGCTGATATAACAGAAACAAAGAAGTAGATGCATTTTGACAACTTCATATAGGCTAAAATTATCTGGGTGGAGGGTGGTATTTGCATGGGAAACTTTGCCAGTTTTCAAGAACAAAGACAAGAATACCTAAAAAACAAGAGTTTATACTTCATGCCTCTGGCATGTTTAAGGTCTGAATTGAAGGAGGGGTTGTAGGCCAGTTAACATTCTATTTTTGTTTGGTAGTTTTATCCAGCTTTTGCAGACATGTAACTAGACTTTGGCTTCTGGAGTCCTCCTACATGAATGTCAAGATTTGAGACCTGATTGTCCTGTTTTAAATTGGGCAGCCATCCTGGAAACCATAATAAGATGCAGCACTGTTGATGGATTTTCTCATGGAAAGCCAAACAAAATGCTACAGAAACTGCTATATGTAGAGATGTGGTAAAAGCTTTCACTGTTTCCCAAAAGCCCCTGAATGTTGCCTTTTTCTACCTTTCTGCATTCCTTTTAGTTCTTTGCTATTGTTTTATAAGGTTGGTTTCCTCTCACTAACTGTTCCCATTGAAAAGTCGGTACTTTGTCCAAGTTAATTGTCCAGATTCCCTTTATCACAAGCAATCAGTGACAGGCACATCTGGAGAACTATATGGATCTACCTGTCATATGTATCTCTTTGGATGGGTTAAACTGCCCTCTGAAAAACCTTTTTTCTTTCCTCTGACTAATGAGGATGCCAAAAAGACAAGCTCAAACTAGATGCGTTTGCGTTTGATGGCTAAAGTTAGGTGAGAAAAATCCCACTCCCAGTTGCCCATAATAGTGTCAAGATCTTCACAGAAAACATAGAGCAGCAAGGTCTTGGCCCCTAGTCTGGAAGCTCAAATCAAAGGGATGGACATACCAGAGAAGTGAGGGTATACCAGGAAGGGTAATAGTTATGGAAATAACAGTACACAATTACTCATTTTAGGAATCCATCTGGTTAGGTGTGTTGTTTCATTTAAATGATGTGTAAACGCACTCACTTAATGGCCCTCATTTATACATTTATACATGTCATGTGAGCACTGCAAAACACACGGTTTTAATTTTAAAACCTAAAGCACAAGTAGCAGACCTCACCTTTGCTGGATGCCGTCGGGTGTCAAAATCGAAAAGTTCAGCTTGTGCCCTTTCCAAGGAAATATAATACATATGCATCTGTGCACCCTGAGGTCTGCACACAGCTGCACAATGTTTTATGAGATGTTGCAGTGGCTTCTGCTAGACTTCCTGATGTAAAACTACAAACAATCAAACCCTCCTTCCCCCCACATCCCTTTCTCTCAAGCAAATGCCTGAGAAAAGGGGTGTTTTTCAAGCCAACTATGTCTTTTAAACACTTTTGTTCTCAAGAGCAGAAGTTATCTCAGAGATAAGAAGGAGAGCATGATCGTGGGTATTTCAGCTTTGAGTAAAATGAAGCCAAACTTCTTTTCTTTGGTTCAAAACAAAAGTTTCTCCCAATAAAGTCTAAATCAACCTTAGAAGGCAGAAATAAGTATGCTTCACCAAGCAGAAAAGCATAAGTTGACATTTAAAATCTGCACACTGCTCTCTCAGTCACCCAAGAGAGAAATGATTCTGCATTAACAGAAGAAAAATGCAACCCTGAAAATTGATATCTGTGCGTTTACACCAGGACAACTGCAACACAATACAATTCCCTGGCACGCTCCTTTCCTACATTCTAGCTTTTTCACTCAGCTTGTAACATTTTCTAACTAGATCCAGGTCAATAAAACAGAATAAAATGGAACACCACCTTTTCTTTTGACAAGAAAACACAAATTTGATAAACCAAAATATTTTTAAACTGCTGTTGATTCTGGAAAATTGACTGTTTTGGTTTTTAACTCTAAAGACTTCACTTTGACATTTTCAGAACAAAAGGTTTTAATTCAAAATTATGTTTCATTTTGATAAGTGGTTTTTATTTCACGAAAAAAAAAGAACAAAAGCATGAGTAAAACCTTAAATTAAATTAAATATTTGTAACTTTGCAGTTCACCAGAGAACTGGAAAAGAAATCTCTCCAATCAAGTCAACACAAAGTGACTTCAAATGCCTTATTTTTTTTTAATTATTAAAAAAAAAAAAATCAGAAAACCTCTCAACTGCCTCAAATCTGAGCCCAGATAAAAAACAGGATATACCTTGAGTGCAAAAGCTATTTTAGCATTTATTTTCCTGTTTCCAGAAAACAAACATGAAGCTGTCAGTATAATATTTTCAACATCCTAGAGCAGTATGCATTAGGTACGAAACTAGTCACCATCAGGACTGCTCTGAGCCCCGCTTCAGACTGACATGTCCACATTTTTCGAAACTAATGTAGTAATACAGTGTTCACTGTACTTGTTATCATACAGGGAACCAATAAGGAACTTCTTTTAATCACAGTCATAGCTTCAGCAATTAGACATCAGATGCACCAAATGATCAGTCTTTCAGCTATTTCACAGTGCCATGGACTGTATTAGTCTGGGATTTCCAAAAAAATCTTGGACAGAAAGCATGCAAATTCTAATACAGTTGAGTGGGTACTGAGTATCTAACTCCATCAGCCATCTCTGAAAATTCAAATCTTAGTTCTCTTATACAGTCATTTGCACTTTCAATCAGCTGTATCTACAGCAATATAATTCTAGATAGAAATCCTTTGCTGGTGGCCCTTCTCTTGGAAAATGTTAGGGGAAAAAAAAGTACCATGAATGACATTCCCTCCAGTACAACGTCACTTAACAGAGTTCCTGCGTAAAACTTGATGCACACACAAAGTCATGGTGGCATCCTGCTATATGCATGTTCAACAGCCTGACTCTAAGGGATATATGATCACTCCTTTCAAGTGTTACCCTGGAAACAATTTGTCTCTTGGCAGACGTTGCATACTTATACAGGAAACTAAATTTAAATCCTTAGGCATAACATCTTGGTCATGCCTGCCCTTTTGTTTGAACTCCTTTAATAAAACTCTTGCCCTCACACTTGGCTGTACTAAATCCAAGTATGATCTTTGCTTCCTCCTCATTATTAGTTCAGAGGGAACACTCTAGTAGTTGTATGCAGGGTTATCCATTACCTAAAAGGAAAACGTGCCAACTTGGAGCTCTATTCATTGACTTACATGATGTTTACCCAAGGATTTTCATGCAACTGGCTTATAATGGCCATGTAATTTACCTCTTCTGAACAGCTTTACAGAACTGGTATTCATCATCAACTCAGACTTTTCAGCATACAACAGGTGAGTGAGTTCATAGGTGGCTTGGGAATAAACAACGGAACAAGGTGGAGCATTTGAAAAAAAGAGAACTGGGCAAATAGACCTGGTACAATCAATCAAAAATATGATTCTTAAATGAGTAGTTTCAGAGGAGGGTGACGACAAATGAATGGAAATGTTATGTACACAAGTTAGGCTCATACCTGGCTGAAGGCATATAGTGCAACTGGAAATTTTGGAAAGAAATATCTGCCCACCTGCCTGCTTTCTTGGCCAGCAAGAGCAGCCCTTTCTAAACAGATGAGAGACCAAGGCAGTTCTCCACCTTTGCACATAAACACAGGCATACCCAAACAGGACAGGGGAGAGGAAATCATCCTGTTATTTCACAGGACACAATAAGCTTGAACTCACACCACCTATTCTAACAACTATCACTTCTCAAACATCTATAGAGTGGCAGAGGTGGTACACAGCTCAGGATCCCACATTGTCCTTTAGTGATGGCAAGCTGCCAATATTTGCCTCCAAACGAGCATGTTCAACATCTCACAGACCTTCTGGGGGAACTGAGACCTCCCACATTAATAAGGGGGTCTGGGGATTTTTTTTTTTTAACCCTCTTGATTTTTATCTTTTTTTAATTGATGCTGAAGCAATCCCAGTGCCCCAGGAAGCACATGTGAAGGGAGACAAAATTGGATAAAAGTCTTACAAGGATGGTATAAGGATTTAACAATACCTCTTGGACTTAACTCTGCTGATGAGGTAGATGCTGGCAGGGGACTGAGAGGAATTATGCAGAGTGTTCCCTCCCTCCTCCTTTTCTTCATAAAATAGCCTGTAAGTCAGAGAGTGCCTGAGACATGAGCAATGTTTTTGTTGGGAATGGATGAGTTTTAGCAGTGGGGGGAAAAATAATTTTCAAAATTTACTTTTCACCACCGTGCAACACCTTGAAAATATTTTGGCAAAAAAGACAGGTGTTGTGCAGTTCCAGGATTCTATCAGAGGTTCAGTTTCTTTGGCGGGTAGAACAGAAAATGCTACCAACATATTGGAGTAAATATGAATAGCTCTAGTCAAACTGTTTTAACCAGGAAAAAGACAGAGTGCATGCTACTTTTCTGTGACTCATCTAAAGCATTCTTAGGCATGAATTAAGGAAAGTTAACTCTTTTTAAAAAAAAATCATCAGAAATTAGGGCTCTGTTGTGCTGAGTGTTTTTCAAAGACATGCCAGGAAGCCTTTGCCCTATTTCAGTATTTAATGCAAGTAAATGGGTCATATGAAGGATGAAAGAAAAAAATTCCACACTCATTTCACATGTCATGAGCAGGAAAATGATGTCTTGCAGAAGGTCTCACAAAAAGGTTGTGATAATGAGGAACTGCATGAAGACCTGTCAAATCCCATTCCAATGCTACAAATACAAACAGTTTATTCTCAAAAGTATGCTCTAACTTCCTCATACACATACCAGCTACTACTGCACTGATGTCAAAAGAATTATTTTTGCTGAATTATACAGATAAAAATAAGTCAAATCTGGCCAAAAGCATACTCACAGGACCAGATTCACCAATATGTTCCTGTGGCCTTATGTTACCCCAGTGAAACAAGACAGCCATAAAACTAGATTAACTAATGTAAGGCTGCTGTGTGTCACCAGAGAAGTACAGAGCAGCTGGAACATCTATGGGAAACCTACATTACACTGTTTTACCATTTCTACCTTCTCATCTTTTTGACTTTCTCATCAATGATGAGATGCAATGAAAATACATGGAAAATCTCAGATGCAATGAAAATACATGGAAAATAAATACTGGAATAAAGAGAATATAAGCATTTAACAGCAGTAACCCAAACAGAAATCTCCACTGTTGTTTTTTAAACTCACTGCAACCAGATTTCGTTATAGAAAGAGATAGTAATACTGAGTTAATTCTTATTAACACCATATGATGCTCCTCAACTTTGAAACCAAGAGCTTCTTAGAAACAATACATGAAGTCTAGAGTAGCTGAGGACTCCTTAACTGATCATAGATATTGCAACAATATCCAAAGATTTCATTTCTACCATCTCTCATGTGTACCAGACTCAGGCAACTTTACTGTGAAAAATTACCACTGTTTGAAATTTGCATAGATCTATAAAACACACTTAGAAAATAGTTTCTTACTGTCCAGGTTTGGTCTAAATGATCCACGGTAGAATAAGTCCAAAATTCTTTTTAAAAGGTAAAATTTCAAAAATTTCAAATAAAGTGCAAAAACATATGCAACTTTTTCACAAATTCCTTTCCCATCTTCAGAGCAATAGAAAATTTCAAATATAATTTCAAAAATGTGGGGAAAAAAATCTTAAAATTCTGTGTCTGAAGTTGCTTTCCCACACCACTTCATGTAATACTGTAGGAAGGCTTTAGACTGAAATCTGAAACAGTTGAAAAAAGGGCAGAAACAAGACAGAATTTCCTAGCAGTGAGAATGATTAAATATTGGAATGACATACTCACACTGGCCTATCTGTAAGAAAAGACAAGAGATGGCTCGTAGCCTGTGTGCAAAGAGGGAAGAAGATCTGGCTGAACATTGTGGTATGTATCTTTCTGGCGTGGGAATCTCTGAATCTGAAGTCTTCTCTTCAACCCTTATCTTTTGTGCCATGAACATAGTTGTAATGTTTGCTACTCCATAATAAGATAACGAGGCAGAACACACCGTCAGAGAATTTGAGGCTTATAATATATTAGAGGAAGTCAGTGACAAACTGAGTAGCAGAGATTCGGTCCAGAGGGAACTTGACAAACTTGAAGACAGGGCCAACATAAAACTCCTGAAGTACAATGGAGAGACGTGCGAAGTCCTGCACCTGGGACAGAATAACTTCATGCATTAGCACAAGCTGGGAGCTATCTCAATAGTAGCCCTGGTGGGAAGGTGGGAACCAGATTGAATATGAGCCCACAGAGCACTGACCAAGAACTACACAGGCTTGGCTGTATTAGGAAGAAATTGGTTAAGGGATCTAGGGAGATCACTCTCCCCTTCCATTCAGAGCTGGTGAGGCCCCACCTGTGTCCTGTTTTGAGCCTCCCAGTACCTGTTTGAGATTAGAGGATGGAGTTGGGATTTACATATTACATGGAACAATTCTTAGGGGAATAGCTGCTTGGATTGGACGTACAGATATTTAATGTTTTGGGATAAAGTGGAGGTCCAGATGAAACAATTTTTGCTTGTCTCTTCTGTCCTTAATTTCAATGAAATCTAAAATAACCAACTCTATGAAGTCAGTTCATTTCACTGATGGTTTTGGCAGAGTTTCTCTCCCACCATGTTGCCAGGAAACATGGCAGAGTAAAATGACTGTTGGACTGTCACAGCTTTAGGCCTTATGACTCTGAGGGACGAATGCCAAGGCAATCAGCATGCCGGGGAAGTTGCACACTTTGCAAGCCCTGCAGCGTTACGTGACCCTGCAAAAGGGAAGACTCATGAGGTTAGAGTAGAATAAAAGATGTGGAAGGAAGGAGTTCAGTAGTAATTAATTCCATCATTTAATCTGTACTGGACTATTGCTGCCTGTATTTCATTTGAGCAAGATGCTATCTGAGTAGGTACTCTGAAGACAGTAATACAAACAGAGAAAGTAAATGATGGTAACACAATAACCCCTCACTTCACTAGTAAGATGTAATAAGGGACTCTGCAAATGGCCCTGCTCCACTAACTTTGTACCTTGACTTGTCTTGCCTTTCCTTATCTTGTTTTATATTGTCTTATTTTGTCTTTCCTTGTCTTGTCTTATCAAGACACTCCTATCTGAGCTAGATGAGAATATTCCAATCCTATTTTTTCCACCAGATTTTCCAGCCTGTATTAAATTTGCCACTCATGGATGAATAATCTGTTATACTTCTGCAACAAATAAATTGCAGGCTGTTACAGAATGAGTGATGTGGGTACAAATTCTGTGACTCTCTGGTATATAAAATTCAATATAGCTTTTGCTGTTGGAATAATCCTGTACCAATATACTTGGCAAAAAGTACTGGATGTGTGCACACAACACGGGAATCTCTCAGGTCTGTACTGATAGCTGCATGTTTATGTATTTTTCAAGAAACTTAGATGTAGAAAGGATTGTTCTGAAGTTTTCCTGCTACCCTGTGCACTTTATAACCTCCTTGGGTACAACATATGGTGATTTTTTCTAAAGTAACTGTAATTAACTGCTTCTGATTACTTTCAGAACTGCACCCAGCTCATCACTGTAATTCTACCATAAAATATATGTCAGTTATTAAAAAATGAACCAAAAATCCACAGGCATGTGAATGTCATGTTCTGTTAACCTGGTTTTGCCATCTACACATATGGTGGATGAAGGAGTGGAACAGCTATGGTATAATTAAGATTCAGTCCTACAAATAATTGCATAAGCTTAATGATCACTGGCTATAGTGAGGTCTGTCTTATAACTGCGATGCATACCAGTTGTTGAAGCTGATTTATTTTTAAACTAGCTCGTTAGGTACTGCTAGGAGAGCAATTATCCCAGTACAGAACACAGTATGAGTAAATTCCATTAATCTTACCCAGCTTCCTCATGGGTTTTGCATCCTACACTGAATCCCTTCCAACATTTCTATCTGCATTTCTAGTGGTGTCCACACTAGTGTATTTAGAAATGGCTTGTGCCTACATGTATAAATTGTAGACACAGTACAGAAAAATCCTCAGGCAGTGAGAACTATTTAATCCAATTAGTCTTTTGCAATATTGTACCCATAAAAATGTGTTTACACCCAGATATGGACCTCTCCTGAGGACAAACAGATTCCAATAACTGGTATAGCAGAGGCACTGAAGAACAGCTCTATTCTGAGATACTTCAGAAAATGTGGTTAGTCTCTATTTAGCATAAAGCTGTGTTGTGAATCTTCAGCTTTGGTTGAAGTCAGCAGGAGCTGCATGTGTGTTAGGGAAGAATTTGGCCCATTAGGACCTAATATGGCACATCAAAGGAAGATAGAGCTGGCATCTTTCTTAGAACTTTCTGATATTCACATGCAACTGCACACTGTGGGTGGCATTGAGCTGGGTATGAATTGATTGGAGCATAGTCAGGAACCAGAGTAACTGCAGCTAAGAGGAGGTCTGTGGACCACCCCCAGGATGCTGTAAGACCACCGGTTTCCTTCAGAAAAGAGAAGGAGGTTAGGGTAAATGGAGACTACAAGCATTACAGGCTCTTGCAACAGAAAGCAATTTACTGTTACCAATGGGAACTGTGGCTAGGGAGAGGAGCTGAGTGTAATTTTTGGTTTGTATTTTGAACTAACTCCTGAGACCTTATTGAGAAAAAATCAGTTGAGCAAACTTGGTAAAGTGGTGAAAAGGTGCAGCTGAGGCAGGATGGGGTCTCGGATTCTAGTCTATTCAATTTGATAGAGTTTTTGTCCAATCATTTAAAGATCATATCTTGTTATGTTGAAATGCACATAGGGCAGTCTGATGTTATAGTTTATTCCTGTTTTATAGTGCACAAGTGTATGTACACATGCATGCTAGGCTATCTGATGGTGTGTATTTGTTTTGGGACTGGTTGCTCTCCTCACAGTCACAGCTAGCAGATTAAAGTTCCATATATGAATCTAATAGGCTGTGTTCAAAAGCTTTTGATACACTGCTTTCTACCCTCTAAGATTGCATTCTGGTTTCTCCTTTCCTAATGTGTGTGGGCTATTCCATGTCCCTCATTACTCTTCATATTCATGGTGCTAGACCCTTCTCATGCTGGCAGCAGCAGCATATGGACTTTGGTGATTAATAATACTGGGCTCCATGGGGAAGAGTATGTTTCACTGGCAGTAAAAGGGGTTGTTGTGCAGGTGGAAATTTGTTTAAACAAATCTGAAGTTGTGATATAATGGAGGTTGGTAACTTAACATAAGCTCTGAGTGTCCAGAAAACTTATGTTATTTTACACATCAGAAACTTGTGTGAGCTCTTAATTTCAGAGATTTTCATCAACTGAGAGGAAAAAGAAAGTACTATTGGAGTAAATCTGAAATGAAAATCAAATGCTCTTGTATATCAGACAGTGGGTGATGTGCATGTGGAAAAAAACAAGGAGTTATTGTTGTTACCATGGTTAACAGATAAATTAGTTGTGTTTTCACAGCTCACCCAAGTCTGTTTTTACTTCCAGCTTTCTGAAAACAAATTTCAGATATAAAAATGTCTTCCAAATCTTGTCTTTCTGCAAAATAGTGAGGTTGTAAGGGAGAGAAAAAAATAACGTAGATAAATCTCAGAAGTTGCTGACCAAATATTCTTCCTTGAGTAATATACTCCCCAGATAATGCTATTATCTGTAAACTATAAATGTGATTTTCTATTCAGACAGTTGAATGGAAAGGTTAAGAGTGCAAGTTTGGTTCAGACAATCATCCAGAAGTCTAAATGTTTATTGAAATTATCTGAACCTATCAAATCTCCAGTTTGAACTGGCAGTCTCCTGAAAACCAGCATTTCATGTGAGATTTCTGGCACTTACCTTTCAGGTGCTGGCCAGAAACATCATTTTTGTGGTGTTACAGTTTCAGACCTTGATGGCAATTACAATTGTCAAAATAAAAACTCTCTCTCTACTTGTTCCAGGACTTCAAAAATATTTGGTTGCAGTTTGGTTTGAAAGTGTGAAAAGGTTGAGGAGAAGGTTTTTAATTTCCTTTTTCTTTTCTTTTCTTTTTTTTTTTAATTTTTTCCCCCGATTCTTTTTGTTTCTTTTAAATCAGTTCTCCATTATCTCAGATGAAATGTCCCAGTAGTGAAATGATCCTAAATTTTGTTAGATCTGTTAGTTCTTGTGCCTCTTCAGAACATCAGACCTATAAAGCAACTGTTACAGTAGTTTCTTTGTCGTCAGCTCTGTCTGGTGAAAATTAAAACATTTTCCTCATCTCGATGTGTGGCATATCTGACTGTGAAAGGCCTCACCATCTGTTTTAGGGCCCGTAGAACTTAGCAGGGAATGTGAACACCATTGTAAGAAACTTACAGTGTTTGTTTTATTTCATTTCAGATGCAAACTAACTTCATATAATCTCAATATAGAGCATTTTATGTCTTTTTTTTTTTTTTTTTTTTTAATGTTAGATTGAAAAACAGATTTTACATCCTATCTTTTTAGGGTCCAGGAAAAATTTTACTATGGAACTTTTTTTTTTTTTTTTTTTTTTTTTTTACAGTATACAGTCAAAAGTCTGTGATGTAAGACAAGGCTGAGGTTTCTCTCATGCAATTTTAGCTGTTTAAAACAGAAATTTGGCTGTGGCTAACCAGGTACATTCCCTCTGATGACTCTAGACAGGTCCCACGTAGTTCTAAGCCTGTCAAAAGAGAAAGTCTGCCAGTCTGAATCCTAAAGTTTGGTCCATTTGGGTGGAAGAAAGAAGTAGTTGCATTGCACCTTCACAAAGTTTCATCTGGTCTCAGTAGTGCATTCCACCATTTGAAGCTCAAGACAGTTTAGCCTTTAATGTTGAATCTGTGAAGTAAAAAAAATATCTATAAATGAACTCTGTTAATTGATATAAGCTCAGTTAATTTACTGGCTTATATTTATTGAGGCAGCAAGTTGTTTATTACAGCGGACCTGCTTTCACCCTCAAACAGGAGACTGCCAAAATAACTTCTGGGGTTATTCATGGTTAATACTGACAGAGTTTCTATCTGAGAAAGGATAACCTTCTGGGTCTTCCTAAATGGATGAAGCCATACTTCTTTTTCAAAAAGCCATTACAACATTATGAAATTAAAGCCTACAGAAATGCTCCTGATTCATAGGTGCAGTATTTTCAAGCACATATGTAGTGATGTAAAAACTTGCTTCAAGTTTCCTTTCTATTGTGTATTTGTTTGTTTGTTTGTTTTCACGGTTAACATCTGTTCTTATTTCTAATCTTACTGGGAAAATGCTTCTACCAACAAACTCAGACAGGAAGAAATTTGTTTGGGTATCTTTCCTATACAGTCTGCAGATGTCTTCACTAGTTAAACTGTGTCAGGTAATATTTTGCATCCTGCTTAAAAATCTTCACTTTCAATCCCATGACTTTTACTTAATATATTTTAAAGTGAGTTCTGACATGGTGTTCTGTTAACTTTCACAACTCAGCCACAAACCTGGCTGCTGACTATTCTGACTTATGAAACCAACTGTGAAACTTAAATCTTTAAACAATTATTGAAGTCTTGGGGTTATAGTGATTCCACACCAGTTAAACTAATTACTTATAAGGCATATCACCAGACTTGGCTGCTAGTAGGAATTTCTGTAGTGATATACAATTTTTCATGTACAGAACTGAGGAGAATTATTCATCCTTCATCTCTGCAATTTTGCTTGAAATCTTCTGCAAAGCTACTTACCTTTAGTCTAAGAGGGCTATTTGGCACTCTTGAAAACCCCAAAGTTTCATTTCTGCCTCTGGTGCACTATTGCCTTGAAGTTAAACCATCTTTAAAGCACAATTCAGATTTGAAAGCACTGACTCCCAAAAGAAGCTACATAAACAGCTCAAAGATTTCATAAGTCTAACGAAGCACATGGTTGGGAAAAGCCAGCACGGATTCACCAAGGGCAAATTGTGCTTGACAAATCTGATTGCCTTCTATGACAAAGTTACCTGCCCAGTTGATGTGAGGCAAGCAGTGGACATGGTCTACCTAGATTTCTGCAAGGCTTTTGATACAGTTCCCCTCAGCCTCCTCCTAGAGAAACTGTTGTGTTATAGTCTAGACAAGTGGTCTCTGTGGTGTTGGGGAGCTGGCTGACAGGCTGCACCCAGAAGTTGGGGGTAAATAGCTCTTTTTCAAACTGGAGACCTGTCACAAGTGGAGTCCCCCAGGGATCACTATTGGGTCCAACACTGTTTAATATCTTCATAAGTGACCTGTTTGATGGGTTCAATTGTACCTTGATGAAGTTTGCTGATGCTACCAGCTGAGTGGGGAAGCAGACACTTCACAAAGGAAAGCCACCCTGCAGGAAGATCTTGATAGGCTGGAAGAGCTAACAAGAAGCTTATGAAGTTCAACAAGGACAAGTGTAAGGTCTTGCACTTGGGAAAACATAATCCAGGAGTGCAGCACAGACTTGGATCTACCTGGCTGGAGGGCAGCTCTGTGGAAAGGGATCTGGGGGTCTTGGTGGACAAGAAACTTGATACAAGTGAGCAGTGTGCTGCTGCAGTGGCAAAGACAGTCAACAGGATGCTGGGTTGCATCAACAAGGGCATCTCCAGCAGAGTTAAAGAAGTCATTATCCCACTCTACTCAGCACTTGTCAGGCCACACTGTGTTAATTTTGGTCCTCGCAACACAAAATGATGTGGACAGGGTGGAGAGGGTCCAAAGAAGGGCCATGAAGATGATCAAAAGACTAGGAAGCCTGCCATATAAGGAAAGGATGAGAGAATTGGGTTTGTTCAGCCTTGAGGAAAGAAGTCTTAGGGAAGACATCATCACCATGTTCCAGTGCTTACAAAGTGGCTACAAAGAAGATCGAGACTCTCTTTTTACACGAAGTCACGTGGAAAAGATGAGGGGCAATGGGTACAATCAGCCACTGGAATAATCTCCCCAGGGAAGCGGTGAATTCCCCAACATTGGACACTTTTGAGATTCAGCTGGACAAGGTACTGGGCCATCTTGCCTAGACTGTGTTTTTGCCAAGAAAGGTTGAACCTTGAGGTCCTTGAAGTCCCTTCCAACCTGGTATTCTATCATTCTATGATCCCATGATTCTATGATTAGGACTCATTTGTAAAATAAAGATAATATAAGCAGGTCATAAACAATATACTTACAATGGGTTTGAGTGTTGCTTTTAGCTTAACAGTTCATCACTTACTGATTATATAGGATAAAAAAAAGACAACTAATCTAAACATCACATGGTAGAGGTTGGTTTTTGAGAACATTGACAGTAATGGTGACTGTCCCTGAAATCAATAGGACATTAATGAGTTCTTTTTTACTCTTGGTACATAGAATGCAACCATGCAAATACTAAATCATTTGTTAAATGTTCCAAAATATTAATATGTCTGGGAGCAGTATATTATGGTAGAAATCACCTAGTAAGACATATAACCTTGGCATAGTTACAGTTTCTAGAGGTCTCATGGTTCTACTAAGATACACTCTTCAAAAAATAGAAAATCCAACAATCCTGAAATGCTGTTTCTTCTTGAAGTTCCTTGGAAATCAACAGCCTTCGAAAGTCTTCAGATTTCATTATATTGTGGTAATTAAGGCTTTCTGGGCATTCTGAGCACAAGTTCATTGACCTTTCATTCCTTTCGTGGCCTGTTAAACCTACAATTTATGGAAAACAGTGTAAAAAGCTATTCTTTTTAGCTGTGTGATATGTGGAAAATTATTTCCCCACATTCTGTATTTTATTAAAAAAACAGTGCTGTCAACATCCTGTCAACATCCTATCAACATCATAATGCATTGTCTGGGGCCAAAAAATAAAAATCCATTCATCTTTTTGTTGTAGACATAAAAATGTCTCTCCAAGTTGAATTATATAGTAGCTGGTCAATATTTTGTGAGTCCTTATTGAGGAGAACATCAATAGAAGCTTTCTAGAACTGGTAGTGGTTAAAAGTATGAGGACTTCAGGATCTGGCAATCAAGAGATTATTTCTTAAGTGAAACCTGAGTATGGGATTCAGAATTTGTTTTAAGATTGTTTAATACTGAGGTATTGTTTTAATTTTCCACACATGTAAAATTTGGCAGGAAGTAGCGAACGTGCTTTGTTTGACATCTGCTGACCTCATTTAATAATTGTTATTAATTCTTCTATTGCAACTTCATTAGAAGCGTATTACTCTCACAGGGCCATATGGGCGCCCTCTGGTGGCTGGATTAACACCTCACTGTTCCCCCATCCTCTCTAATCACCAAAAAAATACAAAATAAAATTAAAAAAAAAAATCTTTATTGCCCTATTTACACAAATAATCCTTAATTTTACCTAAAGAGAGATTATACAATTTATGAAACAACAATACTAAATTCACCCTGAGGGTGAAGGCAGAGTTCCTGCGATAAACAGGTCATTAAATGATAATTATTCAGATGCTTAATCAAACTGAAAGTAAATTCAAACAGTTTTGATATCATGCAGAACAGAAAACTAGTTTAGCTTCTGTTGAGACTGGAAATTTTGAGAACAGCCTTGTCCCTTGATATTCGTCTGTTTTGAAGCCAAAGCCAGAAATTGCAGGGAGGGGAAAAAAAGGGGTGGGGGGAATAAATTTTATATATATATATACAAATAGAAAACTACAAACACAAAAAAGTTTGAAATTGGAAAAAAAATCAGTTCTCACTTTATTCAAATCAAGTTTGATTGTAATCTCAAATGCATTTCTCCATCCATAAAAGAATTCTGTTACTAAGATAAGTATTTTTCTCTTCATGTGACATGATTGCACAGTCTTATCAGACAGTAATTTATATTCCAAACAACATTTAAACTGATCCAAAACACAGTATACATCCAAAGTGAAAGCTGAGTTAGGAAACTAAGCAGTCAGACATTTAGAAGTGTGGTATTGGTAAAAACAGTCAAGTTTGGGGGTTTTTTTAATAATAAAAGGAAAAAAATAATTAAAAAAAAAATAGGATAAGCACATTCCTTTCTCCCCTGGGGAAAAAAACAAGTACTGATTTATCAGCTATCCCAGAGATGGAGTTGATTTTATTTTCTTAAAGAATTGCTATCTGAAAAACACATGAGAAAGGACAAGACGATGAGATATAGACAGAGGAGAGGAGATAGGAGGGGAGGGGAAGAGAATAAACCTGATGCAACACTAAGCAATGAATAGTGATAAAAGTGATCAGCCATTATAGACCCTGATGCAGCTTCACAATGTACCTGACTAAAATAACCAGTGTTCTTTAAACCAGGCAAAATACTGCATCTATGACAAGAGTGTGCAAAATCAAGGTGAATAAATGAGCTTTACTATATAGACTTTTAGGAAAATGAAATGCAGAACACTCCTGGCATCTCACCTTTTTTTCTCTGCTCATATGTTTTCTCAGGGTAATGGGGTGGGTGAGTGAGCTTTGAAGATTTCTCTGTATCTCTGACAAGGAAATACACTTCTTACAACAATAGAAAAGGAAAAAGATTTAGCTTACCTTTTCCAGATTCAGTAGCTTATGGTTATGGTGTTTCCCATTCAAATCCTTATTTGTCTGCTGTTAGGACTGCTGTCATGTTATTTTTGCTATTTCAAGATAGATATTACATGATTTCCTTACTGATGTAATGGAAATTTTGCCCTTTGATGGTATAAAAAAGTAGTATAGTTAAATATCTGCCAGGCTGTTACACTTATTTAGACTTTCTGTATTAAATAATGGTGTTTTTCAATGCTTTTGTAGTAAAAATCTATCTGACTATTCATCTTACTGATTTAATTTGTCACTCATTGCAATAGTGTTTGCAAGTCACCCATCCCAAACAGAAAGGTCCTCACTGGAGTTCATGACACCTCTGACATTTCTCTTCTTGTAGCATTAGATCTCTGCTTGAGGTCGGATATTGGGAATCAGGGATGACATGAGGTTTAGGAGTAAAGAAGGAAGTTCACATGTTTATAGCCCTCTTGTGGAAAGATTGCCTTTAAGAGGAAGATTTTGGGATGTTCTTTAAATCTTTCTTCCCGGTCTGTGACAGCGGGTTTGCCCCAGCTCTGGATATGACTGACTGCCACTGGAGGATCTGAGGCACTCATGCTATCTCTGACCTCAGGAAGATGGCAGCCACATGCTGTGCCAGCTGGAAATTTTGCCTCACTCAATTACAGATGAGGCCTTTAATGAGCTTACAAACATACAGATCACTCACACCTCTCCTCCTTCTCCCCTCAGGAGGAAGGGATGCAATTTCCTCAGAGCCTGGAGAAGAAAGACTTATTTTTCAATTAATCACTCTGACTACATTGCCTTAGGAAGACATGAGACAGAACCTCCAAGCAACAAGAATATTAGTTACATTAAGTGTTACTAACACTAATTGTATTATGATTTTCAACTGGGCTGTTTCATTTGGAGGCAATGTATGTGTTGGGGGTAGCACCAGTGAGAATGACACTTAAGGCTGGGTGTCAACATACTGCAGTCAGATAACCAGTCCAACCAGTTTCACTGCATCGAAAGAATAATAATCAGAATGGACTGTCTTAAGCCTTTGAGTTCTGAAAAAGGTGCGGAGGATGCTTTGCACCTTGAGGAGTCAGAGAGAAGCAGTTGGATCATGGAGGAACTTCAAGGCTCACTGTGGCAAAACAGGAGAGGTTCAGGTCACGAAGCATGGAAACCTTTCTTGTGGCCACAACTATGAGGAGACATCCTTTAGAGTCACTAATGTCATCTTCATGTCCTGGTTTGTGTGAATTGTAGCAATGTAGAAGGCATTTCCTCATAATACATATTGGAGCTGGGTAGTTAGCACTTTCTCAATTACTTTTACTACTTTGAGTTATTATTCACAATCAGGTTTTAAGACTTTTCTTCCTTTTTTCTGGTTTCTCACCCTTTTCCTTCATATGCTTCTTTTCAGCACCAGTTTCTTGACAGTAAAATAAAAAAGTGTAAATGAGAGAAAGTTATTTTTCTTGTGTGAAGAAGGAAAAAACAGCTGGAAACATTTCACCAAAAGACAAAAACCATGTAAGGCGTTAGAAGGAAATACATTTTGTTTCTTGCAAATATGCCCAATATTTTTTAGCAAATCTACCTAGTGGTAATTGTAATGGTTTATATGTAAATATATAGTCTAATTATAATTCATAAAATAAGTCTCATAATTATGACTGCTAGAAAAATAAAATTAAGTGTGCTTTTCCTTTCTTTCCCTTGGAAAGTGCTGGTGTTCTGGTGCACTGAAGGAAGTGGAAAGATTTATCTGAGACTTGTGTTCTAACACGAAAATGATTCTGCTGAAGTTCAAAACAGAAAAAAATTGTCTGGAAGTATCTATATAAATATACTCACATTGTTTTAGCCCAGATTTGTAGATAATTAAAAACAAAAATTTCTTGCAACACTTTCTAGAGGTGAGATGAGGAAAACAACTCCAGTATCAAGATGAATGCCTAGAATTATGGATTTTACGTTGGTATCTTTATTGTTTTGGAGGTCCTGTTTCTTAAGTAGTACCAATGACTCATTTCCCTGACATTTTCATTGCACTAATGGTGAGTTTATAAATTGGTAAACTCACCTCTCTGGTACTCCAGGTGAGGAAATGACAAGTGCACACCTTTTCCTGCACAAATTAATGTGGTTGAACTCCATGTGGCTGTGCTGACCTGTGATTCTCCCACCAGTTCCACCTCTGGTTGGGACATCATCTTTATTGTTCTTGGTGCTTTAAATTCCAAATTAAAGAGGTATTTCTGACAAAAGTAATTGCCCCACATCGCTCCTTCAAAAAATATACTCTGAAAGAACTTGCAGTGTATTTTGTAACAATGCTATTTAAACAAATCATTTTTGTGTTTATAAGAATGTGGAAATTGAGAACAAAAAACCTAAATTATCCATCTTGCTATCCTAGAAAAATGTCATGTTTTGAGTCTCACACATCATCAAATCAATGGCACTAGCTGTCTCATGAGTTCCAGGAGTTTTACAAGCCCAGAGATATGTTATGATTTTCTGTGCAAAGAGATGGGAAAGTTAAACACAGGAAAACTTTTTAGAATAACCAGAGGATCAGTATCATCAATATATTTCAGTGTCATGTCTCCTGTCTCTTAGAGCCTTTTTTTATGGGTGAACAGCAGAAACCAAACAATATTTTATGTAGTTAGAACAGAACTCCTTGCAGTTTAAGAACACACAATGATTTTAAAATAGATATAAAATGGGGGCAAATCACTTAATGCATCTTTTACAAGGACCATGATAATACCTTAATTTCCACCAAAAGAGACGGGCTGAGGAGACATTAAATGATGTTGCTTAAAAGAATCAAACAAACAAGAAGACTTAATTCCCATAAATCTTCCTGGACATAAAAGAAATTTACTTATGTCAGTCACTCCTCACATAACAGTTTTGGAAAGAAGTAAATATGGACATATTTTTTAATTGGATTTGCAAGAGACTTTTAGGTAAATAGAAGAGAATAATCACCCTCACAATGAAATCATGTTAGGATTACTCAAAAGACCATCTTCTATAACCCTTCCTGAGTAAGTCCCGGTAACTGTAAGTTGATGCACTGACCTCACATATGTAATACTTCATATTAAGTTCTGGATATTGGATGCATCCACATTCCTGACGCGCAGCACAAAGGAGAACAAGGGTTTGTTTCACTGCTATCGATTATAACTCTATCAGGATGTGTCCATATACCATGTCTTTACCAGCAATGTATTTCATGCCAGCTACTGATGCCATTCACACGCTATGTATGCATGGAGAGAAAAATGAATGACCAGGCATCTACATTACAAGTGGATACTCTCAATAGTGCCTCTGGGAATGATTTCAAATTCAGTTACATCAGGAAGGAAACTGACCTGGGCCATCAAGTGACCCAGGTGTGCATTTGAGTATGTATCATAAGACAGCAACTGGCAAGACAAATTTGCACCTAAGAAAAACCCATTCAGTTCACTACAACATTAATATAAATCCACCCATTGTATATTAGATTTAAAGAACTGGCTATTCTAGAACAAGGTCATGGCCCAGTTTTTATTCCTACTCAAATTCTATACTAGAATTCATACCTATAGTACATGGCACCAGTTTTCTGAGACAAATTTAGAGACCATTGAAAGTTATGGCTGGAATGAAGCCATGAATCATCTAGACCATTTTCCCAGTCTTATCCCCATGCAATGGTAATTAACAAGTTTTCTGGGCTTCAACAATTTTATTAGTTAAACATTTACTAGAGCTTAACTATTCTTTCAGTTTGAAAGTTTTTCTGTTATCTAATTATAATTTCCTCTTTTCTAAATTGTCGATTTATTCTTATCCTGCTTATGAAATGCATGGAAAAAGGCTCATAATCTCTCTCTTCCTAGGTCTTCTAGATAGCTTATCACGTCACCAGTTCATGTCCCACTCCACTCAACTGCAATCTTCCCTTTTAAAAAAGCCGTTATTTTTGCATTTCCACAGAGGTCATGTTTTCTTAATCCCTTGGCTTTTTGCTCACCTTTGGACTCTTTCCAATATGTCTACATGTTTCTTTAAATGTGGTGCTGAAAATGGGCAGAGTACTCCATCTGAGGTTTCCCCGGTGCTGAGTAGAATGGAACAGTTCTCTCCTCTGTCTCAGAGGCAACACTCCTGTTATCACACTCTCAAATGAGCGTTGTCTTTTTTTGCAGTAGCATCAAAGAGCAATAGATAGGTTTTGTACTTCCCTATAGTCCCTAGAGCCTTTTCCACACTGATGCTTTCTGGCTAGTTTGAGTAGTTTATTTTTCTTTTTTATGTGACCCAGAGTTTGCAAAGTGGGAGTATTCATTTCCTGCACCTTGTTGATGAAGGAGAGGCTTGTTGATACAGAGAAATCTTTTACATTGATGTCTTTTCAAGACAATTTATATGTTGGAATTCATACATTAAAATGTTTGATGAACTTACGCAAATTTGATCATTGTCTTCCAAAATGGGTTGCATTCACTTTGGACTAACTTCAGGAGAATGAAGGTAACACAGGCTTTTGTCTGTGCTATAAAGGTAAGGATTTGTTGCGTATGATTTGCACTGTACCAGTCTATTTATGTATGTAGCTTCTAAAGTTTGCCTGTTATGCTATTTTGTGGTGAGTTAACCTTGGCTAATAGCCAAACACCCTCCCAGCTGCTCAGTCACTTGTCTCTCATCAACACCCCTCACTGGGACAGAGCTGGGAGGAAATTGGATAAGAAAGCTTATGGGTTGAGAAAAAGACAGGGATATTGCTTACCCTGCAATTACAGGCAAAGCTGACTGCACATGGGGGGAAGAAACAACATCTTATTGTCAATTAAAATAGATTTCGGTAGTGAGGATCAAAAAGACAAACACTAAGAACATCTTTCCTCCTCCTCTACCAGGCTCAACTTCACTCCATCCATCCAGACTCCTTCACACGTCCTGCAGCAGCACAGGGAGGATGGAGGATGGATGCTGTGGTCAATGCATAACCGTTTCTTTCTTCCATTCCTTTCTCCTCACACTTTTCCTCTGCTCTATCTTGGGTCCTTCTTTCTGGCTACAATCCTTCAGGATAAACCTGCTCCATGGAGCATGAATTCTCCATGGGCTACAGCGAATAGCTGCTCTGGTGCTTGGAGCACCTCCTGCTACTCCTTCTCTGAGCTTGATATTCCCTCTCTTGTTTCTCACTCTTTTTTGTTCCCTTCTTCTATCTCTGCCTTATGTTATTTGCCTTTTCTTGAATATGTTTTCACAG
This sequence comes from Antrostomus carolinensis, assembly GCF_000700745.2. NCBI lineage: Eukaryota > Metazoa > Chordata > Aves > Caprimulgiformes > Caprimulgidae > Antrostomus > Antrostomus carolinensis. The sequence goes on along the minus strand of NW_010333440.1, from coordinate 19,645 downwards.
CAGCACCACCAGCTTCCCAGAGGCACCACCAGCACCTCAGACTGACTAAGCTTTGGTGTGCTGTAGGTCTGCTTCAGAGGTGATTGGAACTGATTGGAACAGGCTGGAACAGGCCCCTGGTTTCTCCCCAAAGGGGCCTCTGCTGCAGCCCCCCCAACACCAAAACCTTGCCACGTAAACCAAATACCTATTTGAATGTCCGTTTGGTAATCAAATGCCAACTTGCACTTGGTAGTCTGCCTGGGCATTTTGACATTATCCAACCCTTTCTACAGCAGCATCACAAGAGCTGTGCAAAGACCCCAGAATTTCTCATAAACCTTTTCCAAAATCACAGGAGGAAATCTTGAGGAAAGTTAGGAGAAAATAAAGTCTTTGTTTTCAGAAAAGGCAACAAGCATCAAGACACACAAACCCATCTGAGCTTACAATATTTAAAAAGTCTGCTACTACTAGCATAATAATACTACAAGATAACAGGCATTTCAAACCAGAACAGAAGAGAGCTGTTTTATCGCAATAGCAATTTACTGCAATAGCAATTTTATGGACAGAATGTCATCCATGTTATCAGTCTGAGCAACATGTTACACAAATAACTCTAAAATGTTGATATTGTGGGAGTATCACTTGCCAAAAAGAAGGCTGTCAGAATCTAATCCACGTACATTTTCTTAGTAAGCATTTTGCTGTGATTTTTAATTATTTCTATTCTAAAATCAAAATGTGTTTACAGATCTTCCTGTCCTGATTTATTGTAAATTATCTTTACCAAAAGAACCTTTTCAGGTTACAAAAATTATGTCAGTTTCATTTACATTAAAATATAGTTTTTCTATGGTCATTAACCAAATTGTATTACTTGAACTAAAGTGTATTCAAGGATCTACATATAAATAAAGCCAGGTACGTTACAACCACTATTGTGATATTTATCACTGATGGAGCTTATGATTGCAGAACTATATAAAAATCTTTAGAGGTTACCTTAGCTTAATGGTGTTCTTCCCTTTCACTCACCATCCATTCTTATTGCAAACATCTGCTTGGAAATAAAAAAGGGTTTTATATTTCCCTGGGACATACTTGGCTCTACAAGAACATTGCTCATTTTATTTAAGAAATACTTAAGTTTAATCAAGTTTTTAATTCCAGAAATATTACAGCCACTCATCTTGAATGACTTGCGACTCTAATCTATATATTTTAAAATGTCATTAATGAAAAAGAATAACGTAATAGCTATTGTTGGACTACGTAGCAGAAAATGAACTTCTTTTCTTTCTCTCTTGATTAGTGCTCTGGCATTTATTCAGTGGCTTGGCCTTGCTCATTTTAGCCTTGGTGCAATAATAATAACAAATGAACCCTATTACTCTTACTTCTGTTTACTTACTTCTGTTCTGATGTTAGGTACTCTCCAGTTCATCTTGTAAATTACAGCTAATATAAGGGAGAAATATCTCTGTATGAATAAAAGAAAACAAGCTCCTTATAAACTTTACAAGTAACATTCTTTGTGAAATAAATCTAAGGGGGAGATTTTGGGGAGAAGAAAATGATGTGTTTTGCACTCACACTGATGAATGCAAAAATTATATACCGTATTTTACTTACTAATGTGAACTAGTAAAATTCATGGCATGCTGTTTTACAGGCAGTAAAATACTTTTTCCAGATGTGGCTTCATAATTCTCCAAAGACTATCATAGTTATCATAAGATTTATGGAGGATAATTTATTAATCACATTTTTAACTTTGGAAATCTGTTTAGTAAGATGAAAGGGAGCTTTAAAATAACTCACTTTAACCAAATGTGGATGGCATTATGATATCAAGTTACTCCTTTTGTTCAAATTATTTTTAATGACTTTATTTGTTTTATAGCCTCCACAAGTCAGTACCAACTTGGTGGTAATGATATATCCAGCAAAACTCTAACATTTTGAAAACCAGCAAGAAAACTTTTCTAACATACTAAATTAACTGAACTGTGCTATAGTGTTGTTATAGCTTATTTAGGGATATGTAAGCTACTTAAATTTATTTTTATAAGTTTTGAAGGAGACAAAGCTTATAAAAACTATGCCTCATAACTTTAACCCAGCTTCCTTAATGAAAGTTTATAAGTGGATCATATGCATAAAACACTACAAGGACCGAATGCTGATTTAAAATCTATATTTTACAACAAAGTTTATTTTGCTGAAGTAGTTTCATTAAATCTGCAGTGAATATTAAAGTCATGATAGATCTGATCTTGGAAGCACAGATGGCCTGATCTGAAGTGTAGCATGGTTAGGGAAAATAATTTTCTTAACCTTTGTAACCTTTGGGCCATACCCAGAGCTCCTGGGTAACCGATATCAGCACCTGAGCTACAGTTCCATGCCAGATCACTTCCTTCATTGCTACCTACAGCTGATGCTTGTGAACAGCAGCAAATACAGATAGCCTGTATGTTAGATTTGTGAATGACATCCCAGAGCAAAAGGGCTCAAGTTCAGTTGCCTACAAATAGGCATCTAGTGCCTA
>NW_010333440.1:9622-17071 GCF_000700745.2 Antrostomus carolinensis | reverse complement strand
AGACATTTCAGTTCCCCAAAGGGCTTGTGTCACAACTTGCAGCCCTGTCCAAATGTATTAAGATATTTTAGGGTGTTTTAAATGCCACTAGAGTCTTAGGTTTAGGAAAATTAGTTGAGCTTTAGCTCTCTGTTGGCTCTAATGGCATCTTAGATACTGGCATGCTTCTAGACACCTACCTGTAGGTGCACCTTAAATTGACTCATGCACAGTGTGTCATGAACCCATGAAGGAAACATGAAAGCAATTTAATAGCCACTTGACATTTGTCTTATTAAGTGCAACAGAAAGAAAAAAAAAAAGTTTAAAATAGATTAGGGTTACTGACTGAAGTTCAAGAGAATACTGTCACAAAAGACTGGCACGTTGGAAGAGGCAACTGGAAGAGATGGTAAAGATTACAGCAGCTCCTGTTATGGGAAGTGATTCAGAACTTGCTATATGGCTTTGTAAACTGATGTTCTTAGGTAGAAATGACTATCAGAACTATTTTTCTTCTATACCATATGACACAGCCCAAGCTTTATCTTTGTGATGTGAGCACTATGACACTTATCAATGCCTTTATCACTTCACAATAGATTTTATGCAAACAAAGTGGAAAATAGGTGTTTACCTGCTTCTTAAAGATTTTCATATGGACTTTAGAACTCCAAATATTTCACCATTTGTTAAGCACTGCCCACAGCTAAGCAACCCCTTAACTCTATTTCTCATAGAACGGTTCTTATGATTTTATGATCTGTGGATTATACTGGTTAAATAATTGTACAGCTTACCTTGTATATTACATATTGTAAGAAAATGCTTATAGTAAAGTCACTCTCAACAACCTTCTGGTGCAGAACTCATCTCCTTTTAATTTCTAAACACATGTATGAATGAGTTAGGAGAGATGATGTGGCATTCATTTGGAGTTGAGGCTTACAAAATAAGTGAAGAAACTTTCCACCTCCAGTGCTGTTAATGTTCTTGCTGAACTCCATAACATTAATTTGAAAATCCTGTGTGAGTAACATGAGTGGCCTTTGTATGTGACATTGCAGAGGCAAGTTATCAAGATGAGTATTTCTGATATAAGTCTTGACAGAGACTATACATCCTGTATATGAACATAAGTAGATACATGTATGTGTGTACATGCATGTACAGATTTTGAGGCAAGAAAGCTAAACTTAAGGAAATTCAACTATGTAGCTGATTTCTGTACTCAAATTTGGAGTACACAGTCTACATATTATTACAGTTCTGAAAATAATGAAGGTTTCTTGCCTAACTGTAGACTACATTACAGATGTTTACATCCAAGGTAGTCAATCACATCTGTCTTTGTGTTCAACAGAGAAAAATAAACATTTTCTGGGAGTAATTAATCTGGACCACTTCAGATGTGTTTTAGAATGGGGATGAATTGTTCTCTGCAAGAGCTTATTTCTCTTTATTGATTACCTAGGGCCTGGAAAACTAGTCCAGACTTAGATGTCTACTTTGTAGATGTCTAAATGTGAGCAAATGAATCCCATACTCTGTGTTAAAATAATTTCCTACTGATTTTGAGAATTCCAGATGTTCACAATTTCACCATATCAAGGTTTTAGTCAGGCTTACAAAAGCAAATAATCTGCATTAGGGGAACAAGTGTTTTGTGTTCATGCTGCTATTTCTTTTTCCTTATTGTTGCCAAATTAATTTCCTTCAAAACAATGAATAATTATAAACAATTTTTGAAATTTTAAAAATTGTTTTATAGTATTTTAACACATTTTTATGATTTTAGGAAGTTCTCAAAATTTCTTTTTCTCACATTGCTAGAAATACTGGCGTGATAGCTGAAATAGTAAGATGTCAATATGCTCATTATTCTTTCCTATGGTTTTCTTTTTCATTTCCAACTGATACTGAAAGAAATGGAAGGCAGTGCACAGTCTCTAACAAGTTCACACAAAGCTTTATATCCTTAGTGAAACCCTCCTCAAAGAATATTGGAAAGATAATTTCTTGGAGTCTTCTACAAAAAATAGGATTTTTTTCTGACACTTAGCTAAACTTTTCCTTGACAAATAGTTCAGTAATTAAAATTCACTAGTAGAAGAGAGATTGTAATATGAAAATTTGTTTATCTTAAGAGTGGGAATATTCCTCAGATTATTCAAATTGTGATCAGGCTATAATAATTCAGGCTCCACAACTCTTCAGAACCATTAAATATCACAGATTTACTACTTATATATGGTTCCTGTTTTATAACTTCTATGCTGCCCTGAGGGCTATAAAAACTTTTTTCAAAAGAATTCTGGCATATTCACATATTATATAACTCGACAACATGGGAAGAGAGAAGCTACCAAAGATCACCATACGTCAATTAGAAAAAATAATTGTGAGAGCTGGCAATACTATGCCATGCTCTAAGAAATTATAAAAGGCTTACAGGCCATTGTGCCTTATCAATTAAAGATAATAAATAAAACCCTAACTTTTACATGGTTATTCAACAGGTTGGCCTAAAGAGCCCCCAGTTACTTAATTTAGAGTTCATTGCAAGAGAAGGCCTTCAAGACTGATCTCACTGCATAAAGCAAAAGTCTGCTCTCCACTGGGACTTTGCCCCTTCATGAAACAGTGGAAAAAATAGGTATTTCCAGAGTATGACTCAGCTACCAGTGAAGCACTCTGTGAAAGTGCCCTTTTCTCCTTACGCACTATCAAGAAAATATAGGAAATGTTTGTGAATCTCAGTATCATTTCTTTTAATGGAAAATGGATCAGACTTACTAGATATCTTAGGGTTTTCTGTTGCAATGTTTTACCTGTATTTTTTAGTTACTAATTTCCTAGCAATCATGTTGATAATTTATTGGAACTGAATTGCTAAGACTTCATTTTGCATTCAGAATCACTACTAACCTTCCACTAAGAAGATGCTAATATTAACCTGCTTTATATACCCAGGTAAGCACAATAACAGCTATTACTAAATTTTGTGCATAACAGTAATCAAGTATTTATGTTATTTGCCAAATTGCTGCCAAAAAGTAAATTAAAAAAAGAGCAGAACTCTGTGCAAAAAAAGTTACACTATTAACAACCAAGGGACAATCATAAAGACTAGCTCTGCCAGATGTGTACTATAACGTGTATAAAATCTGTACTGAACTTTAAACTACTTCTTCCATCTTGTTAACTGAAACGTGTAAATTATGAACTGGTTGGCTATTAAACAAAACATCCATGCATGAAGACATTTTCTCTAACAAAAGAATGATTGTAGGACAGTTTGAATTATTCTGGAACCATCCCAGATCAAAGAGATAAATTCACAACTCTCAGGATTGTATGACCAAGAAAAGGCAGGCATTCTTTTAACAACCATGTTGGAACATGATCAAGCAAATTCTGCACTATCTCAAAAATGCCTGTCAAGGATACCTGAGAAAATGTTTCTGGAGTATTCGATTATATATATATATATATATATATATAATATTTATTTGTCACTAAAGAATTTATAAAACTTGATCCTTCTCTTGATTTTTTTTACAATGATGGTCTCAGATGATGTATATACATATATATATATATATATAAAAAATCCATTCCCTTAACTGATCAACAGCTACATTTTTACAGTGCAGCTGTATCAAAAAAGCAAACAGAAATATTAAAAGATGACATTAAACAGAATAAAAATGTCCTTGACCAGTTCTCTCACTTAAAAGGATTATCAGAAGAACAGAAGAGGACATCATGATAATTCCTTGCCTCAGAGAAAATCTTTTTCCTTTACCATAGGACCCTGCCAAGGTTTTACAACATTTTAGCATTCCTAATTTCTGTTCCAGGCAAGATCTGTAGTTTGGTTGTTCTCTGTTCATTGAAATGCATAACACCAACTGCCATTTAAAAAATACCATACCAAACAGAATAAAAAAGAGGCAGTCTGAAGTGCCTTATTGCATCAAGTCCAGGACATTCTTTATAAGAATATGAAATATATGAGCTCTAAGATGGATACAGCAGATTTATTGCAAGAAAGTTTTGAAGAGCAGAGGATTCCTCTGGTTTTCACCCTTGTTTATTATTACAGCACACAATAAATGAATGTTGTTAACTGATTGTGAACAGTTTGCTCTTTGGAGTTTGACTGTGTCTGTCTTTCATCACTAACTGAAAATATGACTAGTTCAAACTAGGTGTATATTTTGTAGATGGTTAACTTCAGGTGCAGTAAATAATTTCCATTTATTTCAGAAAATCATCAAATTGGCAGCCACCCAGAGATTCTGTGGGACTTATGAGACCTTGTCCCTTCCATTCCCCTCTGCCAGACCTCACTACTCTTTTCTGCCTGCTAAGGGATCCTGCTCAGGTCCTCCTCTTCCTCCTCCTCTTTGGCCTTTTCCTCATGTCACAATCGCCTCTGGTGGCAGGAAAGTGAAGGGGGAATATGCAGGGCTTTCAGCACAGCACCATCTGCCTCAAGCAAAAAGACCTTCCAGTGAACCTAAAGCTCAGGGCTGTGATTTTGCCACCCTCACAGGGCTTTCAGGTCACTTCTACACCATTCCCCAGATGTCTCTTTAAAGGGAGAGTCAGAGATTTTGGAGGAGATGAGCCCACTCCATCTCACGGCAAGAAGGAGATGTGATGCCCACAGAGGCATTTATCTACTGTTCCCACTGCCTGTCATAGTGCAGATGGGAGTGCAAACACTGAGGCCTCTATGTTCTCTGTTCCATGGTGGATACCAAACCTCATTGGCTCTGTGACACTGGCTGCCTTAGAGGACCTACACCACTCCCAGCCCAGAAATGCAGATACGGTGTACAGGGGACCTCCAGGAAGATGAGCAGGCTGGATGCCCTGGATGTTCTCGAAGCCTCTGGAATCCTGAGATGGAAGGCCAGTGACAGATTGAGATAAAATTTGAAGAGTTGTATTTCAAATTTTTTTCCTAATTTACAGTATATCTTTTCAGGTTTTCTTGTTCCATGAGATGAATATTCAGAGTTTTGCAGTTTTCTTCTGTTTCACATAATTACTTGATTCACATGCCATTTTTTTTCTTTTATCCCTGAATGGAAAATAAAGTAGCAGCATGATGAAAATTCTCCTATCTCCATTGCCTTTTCTATATGCCCCGAGGTGGGAAGAATCATAGCATTCATTAGACTAAAAAAAGGCAGTTCTAAACAAACCCTTTGTTAATATAAATGCCTGCCTCATGGTTTCAGACAGCCAAATGAAGCTATGCACTGAGAGTTGTTTACAGTCTGAAAAGTCACAGACAGGTACATGAAGTGATACCACATTTCTTTTTTAATGTTCAGATGGGAATTCAAAGGATTGCTCCACAAATTATATACTCTGATTTCTTGAAATTGACAGATGAGCAGAAGTAACATTGTACTTATTGCTGAGCTCTTATGATTTTACTGCTTGTAAATTGATATGAAAGACTCAAACAGTAGGAGAGAACCATCTTTACTTAATTTATACATTTAATTCAACCAAAGGGAACATTTTTTCCCTTTTCTGGGAGTAGAATGCACAATGTCGTTTGCAATAACTTTGCACACATGTTAATCGTGGCTCATAATGGTGGTGGTTTCTCATCTTTATACCATCTTTTAATCATAAATTTTCTGTGAATCACGGAATGTTTTCACTTGAAAGATTCACGGGATAGACATCTGTTGTGTAGAGTGATACAGCTGAAGACGACCTAATGCAGATGGTTTAATGTTACTCAAAGATTAGAGATTGCAAAGAAAGTATGTATGCACACTCTTAAGACTTTTGTGTATCTTCCACAGCTTCTTCTCAGTCTTTCTGTCCTATATATCCCAGTTCACACCACCCATGTAACCTTTCTTTTTGCCTTTTGTGTACTTTTTAAAAGGAAAACAAAACAAAACAAAACAAATCCTCATTGTTTTATATAACCAAGAACAAAACCACTTTGCAGAAAAATATTTCATTGTTACTTATATACTATCTAAAAACATGTACTTGGTATTATTCATGAGACAATAGACTCTTGTTGGGTGTAAGGTCCATTCTGCTCATTTGCAGCGTTATTTGCAAAGGTTTACTTGTATCATAAACAGTGAAGCCAGATACATTGTGGAAGAAAAAAAGGTGGTGGGTTTTTTTAATTTTTAGAATAGGGAAACCAAGAAGCAGAAGTCATAAATTACTTATGTAAGGTGACATATGAAACCTGTAGCAGAAGCAGCAATTGAATTTGTTATCTAGGAATCCAACCAGAAGTACATGTCTTGTGTCTTGTCTCTAAAATTGGCCCATCATCACATTGTAGTTTTTCTGTTGAATCTTATCTGATAGTTTTGCCAACTGCTAGACTGTGGCTTGGGAGATTTCCAGGTTCTGATGTACAGTGTACATGTTTGTTTCTTTGTGTGGGTTTGTTTTTTGGTTTTTGTTGTGTTTTTTTTTTTTATAAGAGATTCAAGAACAAATAAAGGCATAGAGTGACAGTGAAAGAAATAATTTTCCACATCACATCTTCCAATTATGTATAATCCCTTTTGCATGTTATGTTGTTTGCATCTGCAGACAGTCAGAATTGGTCTCAGCAATAGCATGTGTGTGTGTAGAAAACTAAGTGTTTAGAGTGCGTAGCCTATATTCTTTGTAGTCTGCCATTTAAAAATGGCAGAAAGTTTGGAAAAATCATCAAATGTTGACCATGTCAGGCAAAAATGATAAGGTACACATGCACATAATCTGCACATATATTAAACAAAAGATTTCATGATTGCCGTCACTGTATAAACTTCTCAACTGGACATTTCTGAATGTTTTTCTTATCCCACAGGGTGATTCCAGGCCCTATGATTTTGCAGGATGGATATGAATTTGGTGGAAGACCACATTCATGTCAGATTCACTACTGAATGCTGAGTTCAGATGTTGCCAAAACTTGAAGAATAAGCTATGAGCAAAAGCAAGAAGGTAGCTTTTCCCTGGATCTAGCTGCTTCTCATTACCTGTAACCCAAGATTTTGACTCAGATGGTGTCCAGCCTGCCTCTATAGGCTGGTGATCTTTACCAAGGGCAAGTGCCACTGGGACTTGAAGTCTAGATCCATGGAAAGAAAGCTTAGTGCATCTGGAACTTACTAGTAGGCAGCAGAGACAATGTTGAAAGGAAAAAACAGTATGACTGAAAGAGGTGGGAAACTAAAAGGTGGGAAACTGATACAGTAGACTGGGAAAGTGAGGAGAAAAAGGAAGAGTTGTGCAAAGAGGCTAGTAAGGAAAAGAAAGGGGAAATCTCTCCTCATATAAAAATTTGGATCTCACCGGAAAAAAAAAAGGAAGGGAATCTCTTGATTGTGTTTTAATACAGTGGGTATAAAGCTCATGTGAGTCAAAAGGACTGAAATCAGCTGGATGAAAATACTGCTGAAATAATTCTAATGT
>NW_010333440.1:0-9591 GCF_000700745.2 Antrostomus carolinensis | reverse complement strand
ACCATTTCTGTGTTTGTCAGGCTGTCTTGGCCCACCTGAAGCAGCCTGGTGACACTCCCAGTGAATCTGTCTGCCTTTGGATCTGGTCCCACAGGGGAACCATTTCACCAGCCTCTGAAACCCAGCCCTTCTTGCATGAAACACAGCTATTGTTTAACAGCTCAGAGCAACAAGCTGAGGGCAGGAAATGAAGAATAATGTCTCCACTTGAAACAGCTAATTATACTAGTGTTGATCTAGTGTTCGACTTTCCTGTTATCATTGGCTATACAGTCTTGTGTATCTTGCCTGTGCTGACATTTTCTAGCAGCTTCATCTTGGGCTGCAATACGCATTATTTAGAGCTATGGGAGAGTCTTATTCAATACCAGATGTGCCCTGCATTTCTTTCAGCACTGCTTGCCAGTAGAGCTGCACTTCTAACATCAGATTGCCTTTGGTTGTGTTGGTACACCACAGATCTAAGAACATAAGGAAGTTTTAATGTCACCTTGGATAAGTATTATCAGCTAGCAATAAGATCCCTCAAAGCAGGGGAGAACTGGAGCCAATAGTTTCAGTAGCAATATCCTCCATTTTACTAAAGGAACTTCAGAAGCCTAGTACTTTTTGGTTTGTTTTTTCTTCCTTCAGAAGCCAAGCACCCAATTTTTTTTCATCTCAAAGTCAAGAATTGCTTCCCGAAAAAAAATCTAAAGAGGATGTCTTTGTAGAACTAACTCAGGTAGTCAGCACTAACACCTCTGGCTAGATTAGCTTAGCCATACATAAAAGAAAATTGTAGCCAAGTTACTGAGTCCTTCTTAGGGCTGCACTCATCCACAGGCAAAATCTGGGGGTGCTTTGTTGTGAAGCCATCTAAAGTACCCAAAATTTCACAAAATTTTTTGTGAGGCAGTTGACTCTTCTCTGGTGTCTCTCACAATTATCTGCTTGTGCCCAGAAAATCTGGGTCCGTTTGAGAGATTTGCCCTGATTGTAAAATGAGGATGGCAGAGGTTGCCCAATCAGATGAAATAGGAACCCATGCTTCAGTTCCTTCACCATAAAAGCAGCTGGCCCACAATGAACACTCCATCAGAATTCAGTACAGTGATTATCTGTTAAAAACAGAAGTTAGATGTAATACCAAAGTGCACTTTATAATGAAGGCATATGAGACGTATATACTTAGCTTCATGGTTTCAGTTATACACAGTCATATATTTCAGTGTACCCTCAGGTGTAGACTGGTACGGAAACTCAGAAGAGCTCCCATAAAGAGCAGTGTTCAGGTATCAGGTTTCCAGAAGTTGTCCAAGAAATACGTTTGGGTGGGAAACAGAACTATTCATTCATGTTGAAATTTGAAACCCTCATAATTTGGGGAGAAGAGAATGCTTCATATTGTTTTGGTTTTCTGAAGCTGGAATTTTATTACTAACTTGTAATATATTGTTCACATACTGCCTTCCTTTGATAAAAGGAACATTTTTGAATGACAGAAAGTAAATTCCTCCTCCCAGACTCTTAAGAGTAGCAGTAAGAACATACATCTGTTCCCAAATTTTAGAAGAAACTTATTTTCTTTTCATTCCACTCTGCAATGAAGAAAAAAATTATATATATCTTTGCAGAACTCAGTTTTATATATAACTGTCCTCTCAATATTGCTGCTTAAATCAAGGTCTGACTGGCATTGTGCTGATTTCTGGCTCTGTGCAGCACCCAGCATTTTCTATTGCTTCTATATTAACACACCAAACAGGGCCAGGTCATGACATTAAATTACTAGCACACCTCTTGGCAGCATTTTGATCCAAAGTAATACTCTTCCAGATAATGCCTGAACACAGTTTTCAGGTCTTAGCTAACCCAAAAAACAATAGCCTGCTTGGAGGCAGCCACACAATTTTGGAAAGTGAAAGAGTTCAGCCGGTTGATCATGAGCCCACTCGTGTCCATAGGCCACAGAGCCAGAGGAGAGCCCTGGACCATTTTATTTACTAATATACACATAGCCCCAGAGTTCTGTGTTGCAGCTACACAAACATGATGTTAATAACAGCTGAATGTTTTCTCAATTCAATTTCTATGTGAATAACAGCTATTCTACTTTTCATTTTTTACAGTAGCCCCAGAAATCATTATCATTTGCATTAGCACAGTGGGTATCATTTTTAAGTTTGATTTGTCTTCTGTCATTTTGGATAGCTCCCATCTTTATTGAAGTTGTAAGTAGCCAATAAAACAAATGAAAAAAAAAAGAAAGAGAATTTTATTCAGTGTGACTGCATGACAGATGAATAACACAAGTACATCTCTTAGCCAATAGGAAGAAACAGAGACTGACCAAAGGTTATTGCTTACAGGCATAAATTTATCCTCTGTGATGAAATGTAACCGGATCCTACCAGTTTCAACTTTGAAGTCTTCCTGAACCTGTAAGGTTACAGGCCTGAACATATCTCTACCTCTAGTTGGCACATCTCTTGATTTTCTGTATTTTTTTTTTTAAATACAAAAATAAAAGAAAGAAACTAAAGCAAATTATGATATGGTAGGAATTTCAAACTTCTTAAAAAAATAATATTTCACAACACAGTTAATGATCCTTTAAAAATACATGGTACAATACTTAATATTTCAAGCAGACAATCCATTTTGCCCATATTTCTTCCTAAAAAGCATGTATACAGTTAAACAATAATCATGATATCTATCGTTGGACTGAGGTCTGCATTTTTTCTTCCACTTGCAGAAAAAAAAAAAAAAAAAAGCTTTTTAAAACTTCATAATTTGCAATCATCCTATCTGAGCATAATGTGAAAAAGCACTCTAGACACAGAATTGGACAATAGTTTAAAATGTCTGCTATGTTATTAGGATCTTCTAGTGAGGTCTTTCTATTTTAATACTAATATTAATGTGACAGGAGAACTAACAAACTTTGGTAAGGGTGGTGAATGTTGGTTTTCTTGAGTAATACTGTCTGTAATTCCCTTCAGTAAACACACAAACAGAGTAAGTGAATCAGCCCTGCTACACCGAAGCACAGTCTTCTCCCAGAGGATGGTCCCTGAAATCAGCGAGACTACAGGTAGACAACACTTCTATTCCTAGAGAGTAAAAATATCAAGAGCTGCTCATGAAGTTGTTTGCATAGCTATATGAAGAGCTGTGAGCCTTGGCTAATATAACTGGGTCAACAGTTGTTACAGTAGTATAAAATTTTTGTGGGATAGTTTCATTTCATTTGGAACAGAAAGCATTGTTTCACTGTAACAATGCATAATGAACCCTTCCTGATATCGTGGGCTGGAATGACATTCAGATCAGTTAATGCAATAGTCTGAAAGTATGGTTCTAGTCTCAGGCAGACTTAAGACTTATGCAAAGTCCCCTTCTAGTCAATGGAGAAGCACAGGTACCTCTGGAAGGCAACTCCTGAGCTAGATGTTCAAGAAAAGTGTCACTAATAGCTCTGTCTCCACTGATGATAAAGGGAGTTGAGGCAACTGGTTTTGTCTGAACTCTATAACTTTCAGACTTACATAAGTATATAACACTCTGTATTGAGTCTGAACAAAGGTCCAGATAGCTTATTTTTCTGTGTTCAACAACAGACTTGTGAATGAATTAATAGTGAGTGTACAAACAGGGCAAACATCTGCAAACTTATCCCTTTGTTTCCTTTTAGTCTTCACTGTAGGGGAGCTTTGTGAGTACACAGCCATTTCTTCACCTGCAAGGAACTCTGGGCTTCAGAGACTTTCTCAGAAATTGTTCAAAGTTGTTTTTCAGGAGCTAATCCAGTTTTGACAAGTAAAGCCAGAAACAGTTAGACAGAAACACCATCACCTTTCTGGTGGAAGAGATGCTTAGATGCAGAACTGGTTGTTTTTATTATGCCCTGAGTCATTCAAGTAATATTAATTTCCCTGTTAGAACAGTCTGCTGTCAGCCTATATGGTCAGCATCATCATTCAGCACAGCAATTCTGTGCCACAGGAATGCAATGCTCAAGTTTGTGGATTCACCACAGAATTTTTTTAATTTTCCTGCTCTGAGAAAAAAAAAAAAAAAAAAAAAAAAATCATAAAAGCTGATGAGCAAAGAGTGTTAAAGCTCCAAAGTCAGACATCTGAAAGCTGGAAAAATTCAAATGAAGCATTCCCCACAGCATATGAAATGGACCCACCATGCTAGGGCCTGACTCATGCAACGCACAGAAAGGATCTAAACTGAGGCAGAGCTACCTCTGTAAAGGGAATGGTGATATAGTATTTCCTGACCTTTAGGGAAGCTGGACCTTTCATCCTAAAGAACTTTTAAAACAGTAGATTATGCGTGTGTATTTATCCATGCAATATGACTTCTATTATACATGTAGTCTATCCTCTATTGTCCATGTCCTCAACAATAAGCCTTCTGACAGAGATTAAGCCTGGAGAAAACTGTGTGCAAGTAAAACACAAAGCTATAATGGAAGTTGTTTGACAACTTTAACTTCAGTGGGAGTGGCTTGTGATTGTTGCATCTGGAAGTCAGTGTAGATTTCTCAGTGACCTCCATGAGGCTGCCATTTGCTCCATGGTCATTAAACTCTTGATCCCCAGTGAAACGTCATTCATTGCATAGGACAAAGCTTTTAAGATTCTGGTAAAATATTCAAGTGTTATTCCCCAAAGGCAGGGGGATTTTGATTAAATTCCCCAAGGAAAACTTATCTTTTCTGTAGGCAACGTGGTGTAATGAAAATGTTCTGTATCTATTTTACTCCTAAAAACATATTCTCCTCCCTTAGGATTCTTATTTGCTAGTAAACTCATATGGAGAATATAAAGAGCTGCAAATTTTACTTCATCTTGAAATTAATCTACTGCTTATTTCAGTAAACTGTAGTTTTAAACAACTAACATAAAAAAGACATGAATTTGTAACCACTCCTCACCATTGTTCATAAAGTTTAGAGAGATGGAGCAAAAGCCGAAAGGACTTAAATCCTTACCTGAGAATTCTCCATGGTCTGGAAGAAGCACTGTGGAAATCCCAGGTGTAAAGTATGAACATTATCCAAACTTGATGGCTTTTCTAATCAGCCAACAGTCTGGTCACAGGACATTGGTCTCTCCTCCCTGTACTAGCTAGTACTGCTTCCAGAGGAACCAGACAGCCAAAAAGCACACTGGTCAGGCACCTCAGTACCTTTCTTCTTCTCACAGTGTAGACCTGGAGAACAATACCCTGACAGATGAAAAAGATAATACTTGCTAAAGTGCCCTCACTGGACCCACACCACTTCTGTCCTCCCAGGAGCCCTAGCAGCAGAGAACTGTTTCTCAGGGGTCCTGTTTTCCCAGCACAAGATAACACAACAAATTGTTTTTATCCCTAAATCCCTCTGCTGTTACAGTTAATCTATAAGCCATATGTGCAAAAGATGCTTTCCAAAACAGTACCCATGCTCAAGTGAATTTTCAAGAACAATCTGTCAGCTGTACATTGAAACTTAGTGAACCCAAAGATTATATGCAAGTGTTTTTCTCAGCACTGACAGGGCCTAAGCTGAGACCCTTTCAGAAATTTGTTTCTAGTGTTTACTAGTTCAAATGGACTTAGTTTAATATTTTCATCAGTATACAAAGATTTATGTCTTTGGTCCTTGGCCATTACAAAAGCCTTTCTAATTCATGATCAAGTTATTTAAAAGAACATCAATTTACCCTGAAAGCCCTTGATGTGAAGTTATATTATATTCACTATACCTTTACAGAATTTTGAGGATCTATATGTTTATCAAGGACATTTTTATTAGACACCTAGGATTTTAGGGATCCGTGATATGCATGATATAAGGACTTTTGCTAAGGTTATGCAAGTTGCTTTTGGAACAGGATCAAAACGTAGCCCAAAGCTCCCTACCTCCTTACTTACAGAGCTCCTGTTATTGTATTTAGGTTTGGATAAACTTTTCTCTGGAAGGTGATTGCTCACAGCAGTTAATTTTAAACTTGCAGGCTTAGATCTGGCTCTATGTGTGTGAACAGGCTGTCATCACGCATTCCAGGTTACTCTCAGAAATGAATGTGTCTTTCCTCAGCATTTCTCAGTGCTGGGGCGTCAGACATTCCTTCTGCTCTGCATTAATCCAATTACTAAACACCTGCAGACATGCAATAACAGTTTTTGTGCCAAGTCCCTCAGAAATGGTTTTGTAGGAGAATGTAATCTGCTGTCCTGCTATCAGGAGTCGCATTACACACCTGCCAAGTCCTGAGCTGAAAAATAACAATCAACGTTCTAATTCATTGCAAGAATGTTTGGGGGCACATTAAAGAGACAAAATGACATTCTTTTTAATTTTACTGCCATGGAGTCCATTAGACATTTTGAACTTGTAGTTAATTTTATTAAAAGCCAATTTCAGTACTAAAATATTTACAGTACAGCATGATAAAAACGGGCTTCTCATGGCAACTTAGGCAAGTTCCAAAAGATCCATTAAAGAAAGAACTGCTTCAAGCACATATATAGTGTCATTCCAATTCTGTTCTTAGGGATTTATCTGATAATCACCAAAATGCACTTCAAAGTGGAATTTTAAACTATGAAATAATTTGTTTTTCTTGTGCCTTTTTTATACTTTTCCCCAGAGATGAGCTTTTTTTCTCCACTGTTTTTAAAGTGGCTGTACTCCTCAGAGCTGAAACAAAACTTGTTTCCAGAAAGGAAGACTTTTCAAGGCACAAGTGTTAGTTATGTGCCAAAGAATAGTACAATAGAATGGAACAGAGATTTAGGAGTATGAGGCAACTGCTGACTGTGCCACAAGTTTTTGTACAGCCTTGGGTAGGTCATTTCATCCTTTTGTGGCACAGACTTATTAGTAAAATGCACATCAGTGAATCATAAGAATGTCAGTGTGAATAGAAATTAAGTAAAAAAAAAAAAAAAAAGACATTCCTAGAAAGCCTCTTGTGAGTCCTGAGTTTGCTACATGAAAGACAAGTGTGATCCTTTACTCAGCTAAACAGCTCATCTTTTCATCTGTAAGACTATTTATACACATCCAAATGTCATCTTATTCCATCATGCTCCATTAGCTTCAATTACAAGTGCAGGAATGAAAACAGTGCAAAATTATTTAAAGAAATACAACAATACCAAGCATAAATTTGAAAGAAATTCTCTGTAATAATCCATAAAGCTGTTATCCCTGTTTACCTTGGCAAGGAATATGCAGCAGTGATAGCATTTGCTCTGTTCAGGAAAAGAAATTGGATTTGACCAGAGTCACCTGCAGTTTATAGCACTGCAGTCACTCCTGAAGGCTATACATAATGTCCTAAGGGGTCTTTTGCACAGCTGTAGACAAGACAGCAAGAGACTTCTAGCCAACAAAGAGCATTCCAAGGCTATGGCCCCGTGTACTAACCCCCTCCAACTAACTTTACATTTCCCCATCCCATATGTAACCTTCAGCCCCCCACTTGAAGCAGGCAGTCTGACAGTAATAATAGTAGTCACAAGAAAAGGTAACCTCTGTCATACTAACAATTTTTGAAAACTTAAATGCCCAAGATGTGATTTTAATTAAAATGTGCACTGCCTGGTTTGTCTGTTTCCAGGAGAAGGTTCCTCTTGCAGAAAGACGATGATCCGTTATACCTACTTGCACTCCCACACTCAGAGGTCAGTCCCATCATTACATAGCCTGGGCTGTAGGGAGCACATATAGTGGTATATAAACATGGGAATTAATCTGGTTTGCCTTAAGTTTGCCCAATAACGTTTGTATGAACAGTATCTTTGAATTATCAAAATAAAGGTGATTTTTTTTGCGTTAGCAGCTCCTCTTGATGTTACCGTTTTGCACAGTCTTCTCTATAGCTAGTGAATGGAAGGTATTTAGGCTGATTACCTGACAAATCTATTATTCCAGTTCACACATGACTAACACATAGGATGGTGAGGTATGGATTTACAAGCAGAAGGACAAACCTCTTCCCTCAGTGTATACATAGATTTAGTTCTACAGTTGTATACTTCTGCCTCCTCCCATTACAGCATACTTGATTGTAGTGCTGGCTATTTCTTCCTTAAGATCTTATTGGAGTTTTAAGTGTGATTTTGCAGATTTTTTTTTTTGTTTTATTTTACAAAAGAGTGTCCAAATTCTCTTTCTGGGGGGGAGTGGGTGGGGGATCACCAAGATCTGTATTTGTCCATGAGCAAAGCTGAGAGAAAAACTGAAGTCTTTGAAAACAATCTTAAGTGCATTAGGATTAAAGCAGTACTGCAGAAGTTAGAAAACTGATACCATATTTTCCTTTATATTAAAAAAAACTAGTATTTTGCCTTCCACAAAAATGCACAGTAAACTCTCTCCCAAGACAATGCAGCTAAAATACTCATAAATTATGTTTGTGATCTGATGGAAATTCTAAGAGGCTCAGAGTGAAAGCTGAACATCACAACCTACTGTACCAAGATCCTCTCCAAAATAAAGGACTTGGTGTAAAACGCTTTGCCTCAGCCCCACCATACCCTCTACTGTTCTCCCACTATAGAGATTTCTATTCACTGCACAGTGTCACTGCAACATCACCAGTTGCTTTGCACATACAGAAGCTCTATTTGCAGAAAAAACTACAAAATATTGCTGTGCACATTCCAAATAATATGTATTTAAAATAGTCCAAATATTACATTTGCATGAGTAATGCTTATATTTTGGACTCTCAGGGATCCATATAACTTGCCTTTATTATTTTCTGTATTCCAGAGGCAAGCTGAATGTCCGGTACCCTTTCCACAGAAGTCAATGAGATTCTTGATATTTATTTCAAGACAAGGAAGGTCAGTCCCACTGGGGATCCTATGCTGCCTAAAAATGAAACAACTTTTTGGATAGAGGAAGACCTGAAAGACTCCATATTTTGCTCTCATGCTGGACTGACTTATTTGAGGGGAAGGTCAGCACATTGTGCAAATAGCCAGGGAGTGAATAACACATTTGCTGCATGCCTGGGAGAGGAAGCTTGAAGCTGGGAAGCTTTTTCATTCCCACTGGACCTAACATATTTAAGGAGTTACTCCAGCTCAGAGCCTGTACAGCTTCAGCATATGTTTTCAGCTTTGCCTCTTTTTAAACAGAAGCAAAAATTCTCTACCTTTTGGCAGCTTAAAATGCAGGACATGATTATGGATCAAAACAAGAGTCTCCTACTCTATACTGATGCTGTACTTGAGAAGACAATGACAGATGCGAGTTGGAGAAGACACCTCATCCTTCTCTATCTTCAGCACCACCATGTGAAATTATCATTCACAAAAGGTGTTTCAAGGACCTTCATTCCCAGATTTTTTATATTTTTTTTAATATATGAATCATCGGATGTATTGGAGGACATGAACTTTATACCAATGGACTTCTTTCCCCTAGGAAACAGTTCTCTTTCTGTGATGGTCAGTCAAAACTTTCCCTCTGGGTAGAGACGAACTTCCACAGCTGTGCAGTCCAAATGGCACAGATGCTTCTCTAGGCTCTATCTTTCCAGACAGAAAATTAGATGCTATTATAGAATCATAGAATCATAGGATGGTTTG